>NW_026646753.1:0-64822 GCF_949987535.1 Balaenoptera acutorostrata
AGGAGAAGATAAGGAACACACCCATTATCACGAAATCACATTAGGATTCTTTTTTAACCTGTTCCTTAAAACACTAGTGCTTAGGAAATCTATTGGAGGCAGAAGCAGTCAAGGGTAGCTTAGGGTTAGGGTTAGGGTTAGGGTGAGGGTTAGGGTACGGCTTAGGGTACGGGTTCGGGGAGGGGTTCGGGTAGGGCGTAGGGTATGTGTTAGGGTTAGGGTTAGGGCTAGTGTTAGGGTTAGGGCTCGGTTTAGGGTACGGGTTAGGATTAGTGTACGCGTTAGGGTTAGGGTAGGGGTTAGGGTTAGGGTACGCGTTAGGGTGAGGGTAGTTATTAAACCTATCCCACTCTCTAGATACCACTTAGCACGTAAAGGAATATTATTTGGGGGTCCAGCCATGGAGAAGAGTTTAGACACGAGGAGAAGATAAGGAACACACCCATTATCAAGAAATCACATTAGGATTCTCTTTTTAACCTGTTCCTTAAAACACTAGTGCTTAGGAAATCTATTGGAGGCAGAAGCCGTCAAGGGTAGCTTAGGGTTAGGGTTAGGGTTAGGGTGAGGGTTAGGGTACGGTTTAGGGTACGGGTTCAGGGAGGGGTTCGGGTAGGGCGTAGGGTATGGGTTAGGGTTAGGGTTAGAGTTAGTGTTAGGGTTAGGGATCGGTTTAGGGTACGGGTTAGGATTAGGGTACGCGCTAGGGTTAGGGTAGGGGTTAGGGTTAGGGTACGCGTTAGGGTGAGGGTAGTTATTAAACCTATCACACTCTCTAGATACCCCTTAGCACATAAAGGAATATTATTTGGGGGTCCAGCCAAGAAGAAGAGTTTAGACACGAGGAGAACACAAGGAACACACCCATTATCAAGAAATCACATTAGGATTCTCTTTTTAACATGTTCCTTAAAACACTAGTGCTTAGGAAATCTATTGGAGGCAGAAGCCGTCAAGGGTAGCTTAGGGTTAGGGTTAGGGTTAGGGTGAGGGTTAGGGTACGGCTTAGGGTACGGGTTCGGGGAGGTGTTCGGGTAGGGCGTAGGGTATGGGTTAGGGTTAGGGTTAGGGCTAGGGTTATGGTTAGGGCTCGGTTTAGGGTACGGGTTAGGATTAGGGTACGCGTTAGGGTTAGGGTAGGGTTTAGGGTTAGGGTACGCGTTAGGGTGAGGGTAGTTATTAAACCTATCCCATTCTCTAGATACCCCTTAGCACGTAAAGGAATATTATTTGGGGGTCCAGCCATGGAGAAGAGTTTAGACACGAGGAGAAGATAAGGAATACACCCATTATCAAGAAATCACATTAGGATTCTCTTTTTAACCTGTTCCTTAAAACACTTGTGCTTAGGAAATCTATTGGAGGCAGAAGCAGTCAAGGGTAGCTTAGGGATAGGGTTAGGGTTAGGGTACGGCTTAGGGTACGGGTTCGGGGAGGGGTTCGGGTAGGGCGTAGGGTATGGGTTAGGGTTAGGGTTAGGGTTAGTGTTAGGGTTAGGGCTCGGTTTAGGGTACGGGTTAGGATTAGGGTACGCGTTAGTGTTAGGGTAGTGGTTAGGGTTAGGGTACGCTTTAGGGTGAGGGTAGTTATTAAACCTATCCCACTCTCTAGATACCCCTTAGCACGTAAAGGAATATTATTTGGGGGTCCAGCCATGGAGAAGAGTTTAGACACTAGGAGAAGATAAGGAACACACCCATTATCAAGAAATCACATTAGGATTCTCTTTTTAAACTGTTCCTTAAAACACTAGTGGTTAGGAAATCTATTGGAGGCAGAAGCAGTGAAGGGTAGCTTAGGGTTAGGGTTAGGGTTAGGGTGAGGTTTAGGGTACGGCTTAGGGTACGGGTTCGGGGAGGGTTTCGGGTAGGGCGTAGGGTATGGGTTAGGGTTAGGGTTAGGGCTAGTGTTAGGGTTAGGGCTCGGTTTAGGGTACGGGTTAGGATTAGGGTACTCGTTAGGGTTAGGGTAGCGGTTAGGGTTAGGGTACGCGTTAGGGTGAGGGTAGTTATTAAACCTATCACACTCTCTAGATACCCCTTTGCACGTAAAGGAATATTATTTGGGGGTCCAGCCATGGAGAAGAGTTTAGTCACTAGGAGAAGATAAGGAACACACCCATTATCACGAAATCACATTAGGATTCTTTTTTAACCTGTTCCTTAAAACACTAGTGCTTAGGAAATCTATTGGAGGCAGAAGCAGTCAAGGGTAGCTTAGGGTTAGGGTTAGGGTTAGGGTGAGGGTTAGGGTACGGCTTAGGGTACGGGTTCGGGGAGGGGTTCGGGTAGGGCGTAGGGTATGTGTTAGGGTTAGGGTTAGGGCTAGTGTTAGGGTTAGGGCTCGGTTTAGGGTACGGGTTAGGATTAGTGTACGCGTTAGGGTTAGGGTAGGGGTTAGGGTTAGGGTACGCGTTAGGGTGAGGGTAGTTATTAAACCTATCCCACTCTCTAGATACCACTTAGCACGTAAAGGAATATTATTTGGGGGTCCAGCCATGGAGAAGAGTTTAGACACGAGGAGAAGATAAGGAACACACCCATTATCAAGAAATCACATTAGGATTCTCTTTTTAACCTGTTCCTTAAAACACTAGTGCTTAGGAAATCTATTGGAGGCAGAAGCCGTCAAGGGTAGCTTAGGGTTAGGGTTAGGGTTAGGGTGAGGGTTAGGGTACGGTTTAGGGTACGGGTTCAGGGAGGGGTTCGGGTAGGGCGTAGGGTATGGGTTAGGGTTAGGGTTAGAGTTAGTGTTAGGGTTAGGGATCGGTTTAGGGTACGGGTTAGGATTAGGGTACGCGCTAGGGTTAGGGTAGGGGTTAGGGTTAGGGTACGCGTTAGGGTGAGGGTAGTTATTAAACCTATCACACTCTCTAGATACCCCTTAGCACATAAAGGAATATTATTTGGGGGTCCAGCCAAGAAGAAGAGTTTAGACACGAGGAGAACACAAGGAACACACCCATTATCAAGAAATCACATTAGGATTCTCTTTTTAACATGTTCCTTAAAACACTAGTGCTTAGGAAATCTATTGGAGGCAGAAGCCGTCAAGGGTAGCTTAGGGTTAGGGTTAGGGTTAGGGTGAGGGTTAGGGTACGGCTTAGGGTACGGGTTCGGGGAGGTGTTCGGGTAGGGCGTAGGGTATGGGTTAGGGTTAGGGTTAGGGCTAGGGTTATGGTTAGGGCTCGGTTTAGGGTACGGGTTAGGATTAGGGTACGCGTTAGGGTTAGGGTAGGGTTTAGGGTTAGGGTACGCGTTAGGGTGAGGGTAGTTATTAAACCTATCCCATTCTCTAGATACCCCTTAGCACGTAAAGGAATATTATTTGGGGGTCCAGCCATGGAGAAGAGTTTAGACACGAGGAGAAGATAAGGAATACACCCATTATCAAGAAATCACATTAGGATTCTCTTTTTAACCTGTTCCTTAAAACACTTGTGCTTAGGAAATCTATTGGAGGCAGAAGCAGTCAAGGGTAGCTTAGGGATAGGGTTAGGGTTAGGGTACGGCTTAGGGTACGGGTTCGGGGAGGGGTTCGGTTAGGGCGTAGGGTATGGGTTAGGGTTAGGGTTAGGGTTAGTGTTAGGGTTAGGGCTCGGTTTAGGGTACGGGTTAGGATTAGGGTACGCGTTAGTGTTAGGGTAGTGGTTAGGGTTAGGGTACGCTTTAGGGTGAGGGTAGTTATTAAACCTATCCCACTCTCTAGATACCCCTTAGCACGTAAAGGAATATTATTTGGGGGTCCAGCCATGGAGAAGAGTTTAGACACTAGGAGAAGATAAGGAACACACCCATTATCAAGAAATCACATTAGGATTCTCTTTTTAAACTGTTCCTTAAAACACTAGTGGTTAGGAAATCTATTGGAGGCAGAAGCAGTGAAGGGTAGCTTAGGGTTACGGTTAGGGTTAGGGTGAGGGTTAGGGTACGGCTTAGGGTACGGGTTCGGGGAGGGTTTCTGGTAGGGCGTAGGGTATGGGTTAGGGTTAGGGTTAGGGTTAGTGTTAGGGTTAGGGCTCGGTTTAGGGTACGGGTTAGGATTAGGGTACTCGTTAGGGTTAGGGTAGCGGTTAGGGTTAGGGTACGCGTTAGGGTGAGGGTAGTTATTAAACCTGTCACACTCTCTAGATACCCCTTAGCACGTAAAGGAATATTATTTGGAGGTCCAGCCATGGAGAAGAGTTTAGACACAAGGAGAAGATAAGGAACACACCCATTATCAAGAAATCACATTAGGATTCTCCTTTAAACCTGTTCCTTAAATCACTAGTGCTTAGGAAATCTATTGGAGGCAGAAGCCGTCAAGGGTAGCTTAGGGTTAGGGTGAGGGTTAGGGTACGGCATAGGGTACGGGTTCGGGGAGGGGTTCGGGTAGGGCGTAGGGTATGGGTTAGGGTTAGGGTTAGGGCTAGTGTTAGGGTTAGGGCTCGGTTTAGGGTACGGGTTAGGATTAGGGTATGCATTAGGGTTAGTGTAGGGGTTAGGGTTAGGGTACGCGTTAGGGTGAGGGTAGTTATTAAACCTATCCCACTCTCTAGATACCCCTTAGCACGTAAAGGAATATTATTTGGGGGTCCAGCCATGGAGAAGAGTTTAGATACGAGGAGAAGATAAGGAACACACCCATTATCAAGAAATCACATTAGGATTCTCCTTTAAACCTGTTCCTTAAATCACTACTGCTTAGGAAATCTATTGGAGGCAGAAGCCTTCAAGGGTAGCCTAGGGTTAGGGTTAGGGTTAGGGTGAGGGTTAGGGTACGGCTTAGGGTACGGGTTCGGGGAGGGATTCGGGTAGGGCGTAGGGTATGGGTTAGAGTTAAGGTTAGGGTTAGTGTTAGAGTTAGGGCTCAGTTTAGGGTACGGGTTAGGATTAGGGTACGCGTTAGTGTTAGGGTAGGGGTTAGGGTTAGGGTACGCTTTAGGGTGAGGGTAGTTATTAAACCTATCCCACTCTCTAGATACCCCTTAGCACGAAAAGGAATATTATTTGGGGGTCCAGCCATGGAGAAGAGTTTAGACACTAGGAGAAGATAAGGAACACACCCATTATCAAGAAATCACAATATGATTCTCTTTTTAAACTGTTCCTTAAAACACTAGTGGTTAGGAAATCTATTGGAGGCAGAAGCAGTCAAGGGTAGCTTAGGGTTAGGGTTAGGGTTAGGGTGAGGGTTAGGGTATGGCTTAGGGTACGGGTTCGGGGAGGGGTTCGGGTAGGGCGTAGGGTATGGGATAGGTATAGCGTTAGGGCTAGTGTTAGGTTTAGGGCTCGGTTTAGGGTATGGGTTAGGATTAGGGTACGCGCTAGGGTTAGGGTAGGGGTTAGGGTTAGGGTACGCGTTAGGGTTAGGGTAGTTATTAAACCTATCACACTCTCTAGATACCCCTTAGCACGTAAAGGAATATTATTTGGGGGTCCAGCCATGGAGAAGAGTTTAGACACGAGGAGAAGATAAGGAACACACCCATTATCAAGAAATCACATTAGGATTCTCTTTTCACCTGTTCCTTAAAACACTACTGCTTAGGAAATCTATTGGAGACAGAAGCAGTCAAGGGTAGCTTAGGGTAGGGTTAGGGTTAGGGTGAGGGATAGGGTATGGCTTAGGGTACGGGTTCGGGGAGGGGTTCGGGTAGGGCGTAGGGTATGGGTTAGGGTTAGGGTTAGGGCTGGTGTTAGGGTTAGGGCTCGGTTTAGGGTACGGGTTAGGATTAGGGTACGCGTTAGTGTTAGGGTAGGGGTTAGGGTTAGGGTACGCGATAGGGTGAGTTTAGTTATTAAACCTTTCCCACTCTCTAGATACCCCGTAGCACGTAAAGGAATATTATTTGGGGGTCCAGCCATGGAGAAGAGTTTAGACACTTGGAGAAGATAAGGAACACACCCATTATCAAGAAATCACATTAGGATTCTCTTTTTAACCTGTTCCTTAAAAAACTAGTGCTTAGGAAATCTATTGGAGGCAGAAGCAGTCAAGGGTAGCTTAGGGTTACGGTTAGGGTTAGGGTACGGCTTAGGGTACGGGTTCGGGGAGGGGTTCGGGTAGGGCGTAGGGTATGGTTTAGTGTTAGGGTTAGGGTTAGTGTTAGGGTTAGGGCTCGGTTTAGGGTACGGGTTAGGATTAGGTTACGCGTTAGGGTTAGGGTAGGGGTTAGGGTTAGGGTATGCGATAGGGTGAGGTTAGTTATTAAACCTATCCCACTCTCTAGATACCCCTTAGCACGTAAAGGAATATTATTTGGGGGTCCGGCCATGGAGAAGAGTTTCGACACTAGGAGAAGATAAGGAACACACCCATTATCAAGAAATCACATTAGGATTCTCTTTTTAACCTGTTCCTTAAAACACTAGTGCTTAGGAAATCTATTGGAGGCAGAAGCCGTCAAGGGTAGCTTAGGGTTAGGATTAGGGTTAGGGTGAGGGTTAGGGTACGGCTTAGGGTACGGGTTCGGGGAGGGGTTCGGGTAGGGCGTAGGGTATGGGTTAGGGTTAGGGTTAGGGATAGTGTTAGGGTTAGGGCTCGGTTTAGGGTACGGGTTAGGATTAGGGAACGCGTTAGGGTTAGGGTAGGGGTTAGGGTTAGGATACGCGTTAGGGTGAGGGTAGTTATTAAACCTATCCCACTCTCTAGATACCCCTTAGCACGTAAAGGAATATTATTTGGGGGTCCAGCCATGGAGAAGAGTTTAGACACGAGGAGAAGATAAGGAATACACCCATTATCAAGAAATCACAATATGATTCTCTTTTTAAACTGTTCCTTAAAACACTAGTGGTTAGGAAATCTATTGGAGGCAGAAGCAGTCAAGGGTAGCTTAGGTTTAGGGTTAGGGTTAGGGTGAGGGTTAGGGTACGGCTTAGGGTACGGGTTCGGAGACGGTTTCGGGTAGGGCGTAGGGTATGGGTTAGGGTTAGGGTTAGGGCTAGTGTTAGGGTTAGGGCTCGGTTTAGGGTACGGGTTAGGATTAGGGTACTCGTTACGGTTAGGGTAGCGGTTAGGGTTAGGGTACGCGTTAGGGTGAGGGTAGTTATTAAACCTATCACACTCTCTAGATACCCCTTAGCACGTAAAGGAATATTATTTGGGGGTCCAGCCATGGAGAAGAGTTTAGTCACTAGGAGAAGATAAGGAACACACCCATTATCACGAAATCACATTAGGATTCTTTTTTAACCTGTTCCTTAAAACACTTGTGCTTAGGAAATCTATTGGAGGCAGAAGCAGTCAAGGGTAGCTTAGGGATAGGGTTAGGGTTAGGGTACGGCTTAGGGTACGGGTTCGGGGAGGGGTTCGGGTAGGGCGTAGGGTATGGGTTAGGGTTAGGGTTAGGGTTAGTGTTAGGGTTAGGGCTCGGTTTAGGGTACGGGTTAGGATTAGGGTACGCGTTAGTGTTAGGGTAGTGGTTAGGGTTAGGGTACGCTTTAGGGTGAGGGTATTTATTAAACCTATCCCACTCTCTAGATACCCCTTAGCACGTAAAGGAATATTATTTGGGGGTCCAGCCATGGAGAAGAGTTTAGACACTAGGAGAAGATAAGGAACACACCCATTATCAAGAAATCACAATATGATTCTCTTTTTAAACTGTTCCTTAAAACACTAGTGGTTAGGAAATCTATTGGAGGCAGAAGCAGTGAAGGGTAGCTTAGGGTTACGGTTAGGGTTAGGGTGAGGGTTAGGGTACGGCTTAGGGTACGGGTTCGGGGAGGGTTTCTGGTAGGGCGTAGGGTATGGGTTAGGGTTAGGGTTAGGGTTAGTGTTAGGGTTAGGGCTCGGTTTAGGGTACGGGTTAGGATTAGGGTACTCGTTAGGGTTAGGGTAGCGGTTAGGGTTAGGGTACGCGTTAGGGTGAGGGTATTTATTAAACCTATCCCACTCTCTAGATACCCCTTAGCACGTAAAGGAATATTATTTGGGGGTCCAGCCATGGAGAAGAGTTTAGACACGAGGAGAAGATAAGGAACACACCCATTATCAAGAAATCACATTAGGATTCTCCTTTAAACCTGTTCCTTAAATCACTAGTGCTTAGGAAATCTATTGGAGGCAGAAGCCGTCAAGGGTAGCTTAGGGTTAGGGTTAGGGTTAGGGTGAGGGTTAGGGTACGGCTTAGGGTACGGGTTCGGGGAGGGGTTCGGGTAGGGCGTAGGGTATGGGTTAGAGTTAGGGTTAGGGTTAGTGTTAGGGTTAGGGCTCAGTTTAGGGTACGGGTTAGGATTAGGGTACGCGTTAGTGTTAGGGTAGGGTTTAGGGTTAGGGTACGCTTTAGGGTGAGGGTAGTTATTAAACCTATCCCACTCTCTAGATACCCCTTAGCACGTAAAAGAATATTATTTGGAGGTCCAGCCATGGAGAAGGGTTTAGACACTAGGAGAAGATAAGGAACACACCCATTATCAAGAAATCACAATATGATTCTCTTTTTAAACTGTTCCTTAAAACACTAGTGGTTAGGAAATCTATTGGAGGCAGAAGCAGTGAAGGGTAGCTTAGGGTTAGGGTTAGGGTTAGGGTGAGGTTTAGGGTACGGCTTAGGGTACGGGTTCGGGGAGGGTTTCGGGTAGGGCGTAGGGTATGGGTTAGGGTTAGGGTTAGGGCTAGTGTTAGGGTTAGGGCTCGGTTTAGGGTACGGGTTAGGATTAGGGTACTCGTTAGGGTTAGGGTAGCGGTTAGGGTTAGGGTACGCGTTAGGGTGAGGGTAGTTATTAAACCTATCACACTCTCTAGATACCCCTTAGCACGTAAAGGAATATTATTTGGGGGTCCAGCCATGGAGAAGAGTTTAGTCACTAGGAGAAGATAAGGAACACACCCATTATCACGAAATCACATTAGGATTCTTTTTTAACCTGTTCCTTAAAACACTAGTGCTTAGGAAATCTATTGGAGGCAGAAGCAGTCAAGGGTAGCTTAGGGTTAGGGTTAGGGATAGGGTGAGGGTTAGGGTACGGCTTAGGGTACGGGTTCGGGGAGGGGTTCGGGTAGGGCGTAGGGTATGTGTTAGGGTTAGGGTTAGGGCTAGTGTTAGGGTTAGGGCTCGGTTTAGGGTACGGGTTAGGATTAGTGTACGCGTTAGGGTTAGGGTAGGGGTTAGGGTTAGGGTACGCGTTAGGGTGAGGGTAGTTATTAAACCTATCCCACTCTCTAGATACCACTTAGCACGTAAAGGAATATTATTTGGGGGTCCAGCCATGGAGAAGAGTTTAGACACGAGGAGAAGATAAGGAACACACCCATTATCAAGAAATCACATTAGGATTCTCTTTTTAACCTGTTCCTTAAAACACTAGTGCTTAGGAAATCTATTGGAGGCAGAAGCCGTCAAGGGTAGCTTAGGGTTAGGGTTAGGGTTAGGGTGAGGGTTAGGGTACGGTTTAGGGTACGGTTTCAGGGAGGGGTTCGGGTAGGGCGTAGGGTATGGGTTAGGGTTAGGGTTAGAGTTAGTGTTAGGGTTAGGGATCGGTTTAGGGTACGGGTTAGGATTAGGGTACGCGCTAGGGTTAGGGTAGGGGTTAGGGTTAGGGTACGCGTTAGGGTGAGGGTAGTTATTAAACCTATCACACTCTCTAGATACCCCTTAGCACATAAAGGAATATTATTTGGGGGTCCAGCCAAGGAGAAGAGTTTAGACACGAGGAGAACACAAGGAACACACCCATTATCAAGAAATCACATTAGGATTCTCTTTTTAACATGTTCCTTAAAACACTAGTGCTTAGGAAATCTATTGGAGGCAGAAGCCGTCAAGGGTAGCTTAGGGTTAGGGTTAGGGTTAGGGTGAGGGTTAGGGTACGGCTTAGGGTACGGGTTCGGGGAGGTGTTCGGGTAGGGCGTAGGGTATGGGTTAGGGTTAGGGTTAGGGCTAGGGTTAGGGTTAGGGCTCGGTTTAGGGTACGGGTTAGGATTAGGGTACGCGTTAGGGTTAGGGTAGGGTTTAGAGTTAGGGTACGCGTTAGGGTGAGGGTAGTTATTAAACCTATCCCATTCTCTAGATTCCCCTTAGCACGTAAAGGAATATTATTTGGGGGTCCAGCCATGGAGAAGAGTTTAGACACGAGGAGAAGATAAGGAACACACCCATTATCAAGAAATCACATTAGGATTCTCTTTTTAACCTGTTCCTTAAAACACTTGTGCTTAGGAAATCTATTGGAGGCAGAAGCAGTCAAGGGTAGCTTAGGGATAGGGTTAGGGTTAGGGTACGGCTTAGGGTACGGGTTCGGGGAGGGGTTCGGGTAGGGCGTAGGGTATGGGTTAGGGTTAGGGTTAGGGTTAGTGTTAGGGTTAGGGCTCGGTTTAGGGTACGGGTTAGGATTAGGGTACGCGTTAGTGTTAGGGTAGTGGTTAGGGTTAGGGTACGCTTTAGGGTGAGGGTAGTTATTAAACCTATCCCACTCTCTAGATACCCCTTAGCACGTAAAGGAATATTATTTGGGGGTCCAGCCATGGAGAAGAGTTTAGACACTAGGAGAAGATAAGGAACACACCCATTATCAAGAAATCACAATATGATTCTCTTTTTAAACTGTTCCTTAAAACACTAGTGGTTAGGAAATCTATTGGAGGCAGAAGCAGTGAAGGGTAGCTTAGGGTTACGGTTAGGGTTAGGGTGAGGGTTAGGGTACGGCTTAGGGTACGGGTTCGGGGAGGGTTTCTGGTAGGGCGTAGGGTATGGGTTAGGGTTAGGGTTAGGGTTAGTGTTAGGGTTAGGGCTCGGTTTAGGGTACGGGTTAGGATTAGGGTACTCGTTAGGGTTAGGGTAGCGGTTAGGGTTAGGGTACGCGTTAGGGTGAGGGTATTTATTAAACCTATCCCACTCTCTAGATACCCCTTAGCACGTAAAGGAATATTATTTGGGGGTCCAGCCATGGAGAAGAGTTTAGACACGAGGAGAAGATAAGGAACACACCCATTATCAAGAAATCACATTAGGATTCTCCTTTAAACCTGTTCCTTAAATCACTAGTGCTTAGGAAATCTATTGGAGGCAGAAGCCGTCAAGGGTAGCTTAGGGTTAGGGTTAGGGTTAGGGTGAGGGTTAGGGTACGGCTTAGGGTACGGGTTCGGGGAGGGGTTCGGGTAGGGCGTAGGGTATGGGTTAGAGTTAGGGTTAGGGTTAGTGTTAGGGTTAGGGCTCAGTTTAGGGTACGGGTTAGGATTAGGGTACGCGTTAGTGTTAGGGTAGGGTTTAGGGTTAGGGTACGCTTTAGGGTGAGGGTAGTTATTAAACCTATCCCACTCTCTAGATACCCCTTAGCACGTAAAGGAATATTATTTGGGGGTCCAGCCATGGAGAAGGGTTTAGACACTAGGAGAAGATAAGGAACACACCCATTATCAAGAAATCACAATATGATTCTCTTTTTAAACTGTTCCTTAAAACACTAGTGGTTAGGAAATCTATTGGAGGCAGAAGCAGTGAAGGGTAGCTTAGGGTTAGGGTTAGGGTTAGGGTGAGGTTTAGGGTACGGCTTAGGGTACGGGTTCGGGGAGGGTTTCGGGTAGGGCGTAGGGTATGGGTTAGGGTTAGGGTTAGGGTTAGTGTTAGGGTTAGGGCTCGGTTTAGGGTACGGGTTAGGATTAGGGTACTCGTTAGGGTTAGGGTAGCGGTTAGGGTTAGGGTACGCGTTAGGGTGAGGGTAGTTATTAAACCTATCCCACTCTCTAGATACCCCTTACCACGTAAAGGAATATTATTTGGGGGTCCAGCCATGGAGAAGAGTTTAGACACTAGGAGAAGATAAGGAACACACCCATTATCACGAAATCACATTAGGATTCTCTTTTTAACCTGTTCCTTAAAACACTAGTGCTTAGGAAATCTATTGGAGGCAGAAGCAGTCAAGGGTAGCTTAGGGTTAGGGTTAGGGTTAGGGTGAGGGTTAGGGTACGGCTTAGGGTACGGGTTCGGGGAGGGGTTCGGGTAGGGCGTAGGGTATGGGTTAGGGTTAGGGTTAGGGCTAGTGTTAGGGTTAGGGCTCGGTTTAGGGTACGGGTTAGGATTAGGGTACTCGTTAGGGTTAGGGTAGGGGTTAGGGTTAGGGTACGCGTTAGGGTGAGGGTAGTTATTAAACCTATCCCACTCTCTAGATACCACTTAGCACGTAAAGGAATATTATTTGGGGGTCCAGCCATGGAGAAGAGTTTAGTCACTAGGAGAAGATAAGGAACACACCCATTATCACGAAATCACATTAGGATTCTTTTTTAACCTGTTCCTTAAAACACTAGTGCTTAGGAAATCTATTGGAGGCAGAAGCAGTCAAGGGTAGCTTAGGGTTACGGTTAGGGTTAGGGTGAGGGTTAGGGTACGGCTTAGGGTACGGGTTCGGGGAGGGGTTCGGGTAGGGCGTAGGGTATGTGTTAGGGTTAGGGTTAGGGCTAGTGTTAGGGTTAGGGCTCGGTTTAGGGTACGGGTTAGGATTAGTGTACGCGTTAGGGTTAGGGTAGGGGTTAGGGTTAGGGTACGCGTTAGGGTGAGGGTAGTTATTAAACCTATCCCACTCTCTAGATACCACTTAGCACGTAAAGGAATATTATTTGGGGGTCCAGCCATGGAGAAGAGTTTAGACACGAGGAGAAGATAAGGAACACACCCATTATCAAGAAATCACATTAGGATTCTCTTTTTAACCTGTTCCTTAAAACACTAGTGCTTAGGAAATCTATTGGAGGCAGAAGCCGTCAAGGGTAGCTTAGGGTTAGGGTTAGGGTTAGGGTGAGGGTTAGGGTACGGTTTAGGGTACGGGTTCAGGGAGGGGTTCGGGTAGGGCGTAGGGTATGGGTTAGGGTTAGGGTTAGAGTTAGTGTTAGGGTTAGGGCTCGGTTTAGGGTACGGGTTAGGATTAGGGTACTCGTTAGGGTTAGGGTAGCGGTTAGGGTTAGGGTACGCGTTAGGGTGAGGGTAGTTATTAAACCTATCCCACTCTCTAGATACCCCTTAGCACGTAAAGGAATATTATTTGGGGGTCCAGCCATGGAGAAGAGTTTAGACACGAGGAGAAGATAAGGAACACACCCATTATCAAGAAATCACATTAGGATTCTCTTTTTAACCTGTTCCTTAAAACACTAGTGCTTAGGAAATCTATTGGAGGCAGAAGCAGTCAAGGGTAGCTTAGGGTTAGGGTTAGGGTTAGGGTGAGGGTTAGGGTACGGCTTAGGGTACGGGTTCGGGGAGGGGTTCGGGTAGGGCGTAGGGTATGTGTTAGGGTTAGGGTTAGGGCTAGTGTTAGGGTTAGGGCTCGGTTTAGGGTACGGGTTAGGATTAGTGAACGCGTTAGGGTTAGGGTAGGGGTTAGGGTTAGGGTACGCGTTAGGGTGAGGGTAGTTATTAAACCTATCCCACTCTCTAGATACCACTTAGCACATAAAGGAATATTATTTGGGGGTCCAGCCATGGAGAAGAGTTTAGACACTAGGATAAGATAAGGAACACACCCATTATCAAGAAATCACATTAGGATTCTCTTTTTAACCTGTTCCTTAAAACACTAGTGCTTAGGAAATCTATTGGAGGCAGAAGCCGTCAAGGGTAGCTTAGGGTTAGGGTTAGGGTTAGGGTGAGGGTTAGGGTACGGTTTAGGGTACGGGTTCAGGGAGGGGTTCGGGTAGGGCGTAGGGTATGTGTTAGGGTTAGGGTTAGAGTTAGTGTTAGGGTTAGGGCTCGGTTTAGGGTACGGGTTAGGATTAGGGTACTCGTTAGGGTTAGGGTAGCGGTTAGGGTTAGGGTACGCGTTAGGGTGAGGGTAGTTATTAAACCTATCCCACTCTCTAGATACCCCTTAGCACGTAAAGGAATATTATTTGGGGGTCCAGCCATGGAGAAGAGTTTAGACACGAGGAGAAGATAAGGAACACACCCATTATCAAGAAATCACATTAGGATTCTCTTTTTAACCTGTTCCTTAAATCACTAGTGCTTAGGAAATCTATTGGAGACAGAAGCCGTCAAGGGTAGCTTAGGGTTAGGGTAAGGGTTAGGGTTAGGGTGAGGGTTAGGGTACGGCTTAGGGTACGGGTTCGGGGAGGGGTTCGGGTAGGGCGTAGGGTATGGGTTAGGGTTAGGGTTAGGGCTAGTGTTAGGGTTAGGGCTCGGTTTAGGGTACAGGTTAGGATTAGGGTACGCGTTAGGGTTAGGGTAGGGGTTAGGGTTAGTGTACGCGTTAGGGTGAGGGTAGTTATTAAACCTATCCCACTCTCTAGATACCCCTTAGCACGTACAGGAATATTATTGGGGGTCCAGCCATGGAGAAGAGTTTAGACACTAGGAGAAGATAAGGAACACACCCATTATCACGAAATCACATTAGGATTCTCTTTTTAACATTTTCCTTAAAACACTAGTGCTTAGGAAATCTATTGGAGGCAGAAGCAGTCAAGGGTAGCTTAGGGTTAGGGTTAGGTTTAGGGTGAGGGTTAGGGTATGGCTTAGGGTACGGGTTCGGGGAGGGGTTCGGGTAGGGCGTAGGGTATGGGTTAGGGTTAGGGTTAGGGTTAGTGTTAGGGTTAGGGCTCGGTTTAGGGTACAGGTTAGGATTAGGGTACGCGTTAGGGTTAGGGTAGGGGTTAGGGTTAGTGTACGCGTTAGGGTGGGGGTAGTTATTAAACCTATCACACTCTCTAGATACCCCTTAGCACGTAAAGGAATATTATTTGGGGGTCCAGCCATGGAGAAGAGTTTAGACACTAGGAGAAGATAAGGAACACACCCATTATCACGAAATCACATTAGGATTCTCTTTTTAACCTGTTCCTTAAAACACTAGTGCTTAGGAAATCTATTGGAGGCAGAAGCAGTCAAGGGTAGCATAGGGTTAGGGTTAGGGTTAGGGTGAGGGTTAGGGTACGGCTTAGGGTACGGGTTCGGGGAGGGGTTCGGGTAGGGCGTAGGCTATGGGTTAGGGTTAGGGTTAGGGTTAGTGTTAGGGTTAGGGCTCGGTTTAGGTTACGGGTTAGGATTAGGGTACGCGTTAGGGTTAGGGTAGGGGTTAGGGTTAGGGTATGCGATAGGGTGAGGTTAGTTATTAAACCTATCCCACTCTCTAGATACCCCTTAGCACGTAAAGGAATATTATTTGGGGGTCCAGCCATGGAGAAGAGTTTAGACACTAGGAGAAGATAAGGAACACACCCATTATAAAGAAATCACATTAGGATTCTCTTTTTAACCTGTTCCTTAAAACACTAGTGCTTAGGAAATCTATTGGAGGCAGAAGCCGTCAAGGGTAGCTTAGGGTTAGGGTTAGGGTTAGGGTGAGGGTTAGGGTACGGCTTAGGGTACGAGTTCGGGGAGGGTTTCGGGTAGGGCGTAGGGTATGGGTTAGGGTTAGGGTTAGGGTTAGTGTTAGGGTTAGGGCTCGGTTTAGGGTACGGGTTAGGATTAGGGTACTCGTTAGGGTTAGGGTAGCGGTTAGGGTTAGGGTACGCGTTAGGGTGAGGGTAGTTATTAAACCTGTCACACTCTCTAGATACCCCTTAGCACGTAAAGGAATATTATTTGGAGGTCCAGCCATGGAGAAGAGTTTAGACACAAGGAGAAGATAAGGAACACACCCATTATCAAGAAATCACATTAGGATTCTCCTTTAAACCTGTTCCTTAAATCACTAGTGCTTAGGAAATCTATTGGAGGCAGAAGCCGTCAAGGGTAGCTTAGGGTTAGGGTGAGGGTTAGGGTACGGCTTAGGGTACGGGTTCGGGGAGGGGTTCGGGTAGGGCGTAGGGTATGGGTTAGGGTTAGGGTTAGGGCTAGTGTTAGGGTTAGGGCTCGGTTTAGGGTACGGGTTAGGATTAGGGTATGCATTAGGGTTAGTGTAGGGGTTAGGGTTAGGGTACGCGTTAGGGTGAGGGTAGTTATTAATCCTATCCCACTCTCTAGATACCCCTTAGCACGTAAAGGAATATTATTTGGGGGTCCAGCCATGGAGAAGAGTTTAGACACGAGGAGAAGATAAGGAACACACCCATTATCAAGAAATCACATTAGGATTCTCTTTTTAACCTGTTCCTTAAAACACTAGTGCTTAGGAAATCTATTGGAGGCAGAAGCAGTCAAGGGTAGCTTAGGGTTAGGGTTAGGGTTAGGGTGAGGGTTAGGGTACGGCTTAGGGTACGGGTTCGGGGAGGGGTTCGGGTAGGGCGTAGGGTATGTGTTAGGGTTAGGGTTAGGGCTAGTGTTAGGGTTAGGGCTCGGTTTAGGGTACGGGTTAGGATTAGTGTACGCGTTAGGGTTAGGGTAGGGGTTAGGGTTAGGGTACGCGTTAGGGTGAGGGTAGTTATTAAACCTATCCCACTCTCTAGATACCACTTAGCACGTAAAGGAATATTATTTGGGGGTCCAGCCATGGAGAAGAGTTTAGACACGAGGAGAAGATAAGGAACACACCCATTATCAAGAAATCACATTAGGATTCTCTTTTTAACCTGTTCCTTAAAACACTAGTGCTTAGGAAATCTATTGGAGGCAGAAGCCGTCAAGGGTAGCTTAGGGTTAGGGTTAGGGTTAGGGTGAGGGTTAGGGTACGGTTTAGGGTACGGGTTCAGGGAGGGGTTCGGGTAGGGCGTAGGGTATGGGTTAGGGTTAGGGTTAGAGTTAGTGTTAGGGTTAGGGCTCGGTTTAGGGTACGGGTTAGGATTAGGGTACTCGTTAGGGTTAGGGTAGCGGTTAGGGTTAGGGTACGCGTTAGGGTGAGGGTAGTTATTAAACCTATCCCACTCTCTAGATACCCCTTAGCACGTAAAGGAATATTATTTGGGGGTCCAGCCATGGAGAAGAGTTTAGACACGAGGAGAAGATAAGGAACACACCCATTATCAAGAAATCACATTAGGATTATCTTTTTAACCTGTTCCTTAAAACACTAGTGCTTAGGAAATCTATTGGAGGCAGAAGCAGTCAAGGGTAGCTTAGGGTTAGGGTTAGGGTTAGGGTGAGGGTTAGGGTACGGCTTAGGGTACGGGTTCGGGGAGGGGTTCGGGTAGGGCGTAGGGTATGTGTTAGGGTTAGGGTTAGGGCTAGTGTTAGGGTTAGGGCTCGGTTTAGGGTACGGGTTAGGATTAGTGTACGCGTTAGGGTTAGGGTAGGGGTTAGGGTTAGGGTACGCGTTAGGGTGAGGGTAGTTATTAAACCTATCCCACTCTCTAGATACCACTTAGCACGTAAAGGAATATTATTTGGGGGTCCAGCCATGGAGAAGAGTTTAGACACGAGGAGAAGATAAGGAACACACCCATTATCAAGAAATCACATTAGGATTCTCTTTTTAACCTGTTCCTTAAAACACTAGTGCTTAGGAAATCTATTGGAGGCAGAAGCCGTCAAGGGTAGCTTAGGGTTAGGGTTAGGGTTAGGGTGAGGGTTAGGGTACGGTTTAGGGTACGGGTTCAGGGAGGGGTTCGGGTAGGGCGTAGGGTATGGGTTAGGGTTAGGGTTAGAGTTAGTGTTAGGGTTAGGGCTCGGTTTAGGGTACGGGTTAGGATTAGGGTACTCGTTAGGGTTAGGGTAGCGGTTAGGGTTAGGGTATGCGTTAGGGTGAGGGTAGTTATTAAACCTATCCCACTCTCTAGATACCCCTTAGCACGTAAAGGAATATTATTTGGGGGTCCAGCCATGGAGAAGAGTTTAGACACGAGGAGAAGATAAGGAACACACCCATTATCAAGAAATCACATTAGGATTCTCTTTTTAACCTGTTCCTTAAATCACTAGTGCTTAGGAAATCTATTGGAGACAGAAGCCGTCAAGGGTAGCTTAGGGTTAGGGTAAGGGTTAGGGTTAGGGTGAGGGTTAGGGTACGGCTTAGGGTACGAGTTCGGGGAGGGTTTCGGGTAGGGCGTAGGGTATGGGTTAGGGTTAGGGTTAGGGTTAGTGTTAGGGTTAGGGCTCGGTTTAGGGTACGGGTTAGGATTAGGGTACTCGTTAGGGTTAGGGTAGCGGTTAGGGTTAGGGTACGCGTTAGGGTGAGGGTAGTTATTAAACCTGTCACACTCTCTAGATACCCCTTAGCACGTAAAGGAATATTATTTGGAGGTCCAGCCATGGAGAAGAGTTTAGACACAAGGAGAAGATAAGGAACACACCCATTATCAAGAAATCACATTAGGATTCTCCTTTAAACCTGTTCCTTAAATCACTAGTGCTTAGGAAATCTATTGGAGGCAGAAGCCGTCAAGGGTAGCTTAGGGTTAGGGTGAGGGTTAGGGTACGGCTTAGGGTACGGGTTCGGGGAGGGGTTCGGGTAGGGCGTAGGGTATGGGTTAGGGTTAGGGTTAGGGCTAGTGTTAGGGTTAGGGCTCGGTTTAGGGTACGGGTTAGGATTAGGGTATGCATTAGGGTTAGTGTAGGGGTTAGGGTTAGGGTACGCGTTAGGGTGAGGGTAGTTATTAATCCTATCCCACTCTCTAGATACCCCTTAGCACGTAAAGGAATATTATTTGGGGGTCCAGCCATGGAGAAGAGTTTAGACACGAGGAGAAGATAAGGAACACACCCATTATCAAGAAATCACATTAGGATTCTCTTTTTAACCTGTTCCTTAAAACACTAGTGCTTAGGAAATCTATTGGAGGCAGAAGCAGTCAAGGGTAGCTTAGGGTTAGGGTTAGGGTTAGGGTGAGGGTTAGGGTACGGCTTAGGGTACGGGTTCGGGGAGGGGTTCGGGTAGGGCGTAGGGTATGTGTTAGGGTTAGGGTTAGGGCTAGTGTTAGGGTTAGGGCTCGGTTTAGGGTACGGGTTAGGATTAGTGTACGCGTTAGGGTTAGGGTAGGGGTTAGGGTTAGGGTACGCGTTAGGGTGAGGGTAGTTATTAAACCTATCCCACTCTCTAGATACCACTTAGCACGTAAAGGAATATTATTTGGGGGTCCAGCCATGGAGAAGAGTTTAGACACGAGGAGAAGATAAGGAACACACCCATTATCAAGAAATCACATTAGGATTCTCTTTTTAACCTGTTCCTTAAAACACTAGTGCTTAGGAAATCTATTGGAGGCAGAAGCCGTCAAGGGTAGCTTAGGGTTAGGGTTAGGGTTAGGGTGAGGGTTAGGGTACGGTTTAGGGTACGGGTTCAGGGAGGGGTTCGGGTAGGGCGTAGGGTATGGGTTAGGGTTAGGGTTAGAGTTAGTGTTAGGGTTAGGGCTCGGTTTAGGGTACGGGTTAGGATTAGGGTACTCGTTAGGGTTAGGGTAGCGGTTAGGGTTAGGGTACGCGTTAGGGTGAGGGTAGTTATTAAACCTATCCCACTCTCTAGATACCCCTTAGCACGTAAAGGAATATTATTTGGGGGTCCAGCCATGGAGAAGAGTTTAGACACGAGGAGAAGATAAGGAACACACCCATTATCAAGAAATCACATTAGGATTATCTTTTTAACCTGTTCCTTAAAACACTAGTGCTTAGGAAATCTATTGGAGGCAGAAGCAGTCAAGGGTAGCTTAGGGTTAGGGTTAGGGTTAGGGTGAGGGTTAGGGTACGGCTTAGGGTACGGGTTCGGGGAGGGGTTCGGGTAGGGCGTAGGGTATGTGTTAGGGTTAGGGTTAGGGCTAGTGTTAGGGTTAGGGCTCGGTTTAGGGTACGGGTTAGGATTAGTGTACGCGTTAGGGTTAGGGTAGGGGTTAGGGTTAGGGTACGCGTTAGGGTGAGGGTAGTTATTAAACCTATCCCACTCTCTAGATACCACTTAGCACGTAAAGGAATATTATTTGGGGGTCCAGCCATGGAGAAGAGTTTAGACACGAGGAGAAGATAAGGAACACACCCATTATCAAGAAATCACATTAGGATTCTCTTTTTAACCTGTTCCTTAAAACACTAGTGCTTAGGAAATCTATTGGAGGCAGAAGCCGTCAAGGGTAGCTTAGGGTTAGGGTTAGGGTTAGGGTGAGGGTTAGGGTACGGTTTAGGGTACGGGTTCAGGGAGGGGTTCGGGTAGGGCGTAGGGTATGGGTTAGGGTTAGGGTTAGAGTTAGTGTTAGGGTTAGGGCTCGGTTTAGGGTACGGGTTAGGATTAGGGTACTCGTTAGGGTTAGGGTAGCGGTTAGGGTTAGGGTATGCGTTAGGGTGAGGGTAGTTATTAAACCTATCCCACTCTCTAGATACCCCTTAGCACGTAAAGGAATATTATTTGGGGGTCCAGCCATGGAGAAGAGTTTAGACACGAGGAGAAGATAAGGAACACACCCATTATCAAGAAATCACATTAGGATTCTCTTTTTAACCTGTTCCTTAAATCACTAGTGCTTAGGAAATCTATTGGAGACAGAAGCCGTCAAGGGTAGCTTAGGGTTAGGGTAAGGGTTAGGGTTAGGGTGAGGGTTAGGGTACGGCTTAGGGTACGGGTTCGGGGAGGGGTTCGGGTAGGGCGTAGGCTATGGGTTAGGGTTAGGGTTAGGGTTAGTGTTAGGGTTAGGGCTCGGTTTAGGGTACGGGTTAGGATTAGGGTACGCGTTAGGGTTAGGGTAGGGGTTAGGGTTAGGGTATGCGATAGGGTGAGGTTAGTTATTAAACCTATCCCACTCTCTAGATACCCCTTAGCACGTAAAGCAATATTATTTGGGGGTCCAGCCATGGAGAAGAGTTTAGACACTAGGAGAAGATAAGGAACACACCCATTATCAAGAAATCACATTAGGATTCTCTTTTTAACCTGTTCCTTAAAACACTAGTGCTTAGGAAATCTATTGGAGGCAGAAGCCGTCAAGGGTAGCTTAGGGTTAGGGTTAGGGTTAGGGTGAGGGTTAGGGTACGGCTTACGATACGGGTTCGGGGAGGGGTTCGGGTAGGGCGTAGGGTATGGGTTAGGGTTAGGGTTAGGGCTAGTGTTAAGGTTAGGGCTCGGTTTAGGGTACGGGTTAGGATTAGGGTATGCGTTAGAGTTAGGGTAGGGGTTAGGGTTAGGGTACGCGTTAGGGTGAGGGTAGTTATTAAACCTATCCCACTCTCTAGATACCACTTAGCACGTAAAGGAATATTATTTGGGGGTCCAGCCATGGAGAAGAGTTTAGACACGAGGAGAAGATAAGGAACACACCCATTATCAAGAAATCACATTAGGATTCTCTTTTTAACCTGTTCCTTAAAACACTAGTGCTTAGGAAATCTATTGGAGGCAGAAGCCGTCAAGGGTAGCTTAGGGTTAGGGTTAGGGTTAGGGTGAGGGTTAGGGTACGGCTTACGATACGGGTTCGGGGAGGTGTTCTGATAGGGCGTAGGGTATGGGTTAGGGTTAGGGTTAGGGCTAGTGTTAGGGTTAGGGTTCGGTTTAGGGTACGGGTTAGGATTAGTGTATGCGTTAGGGTTAGGGTAGGGGTTAGGGTTAGGGTACGCGTTAGGGTGAGGGTAGTTATTAAACCTATCCCACTCTCTAGATACCCCTTAGCACGTAAAGGAATATTATTTGGGGGTCCAGCCATGGAGAAGAGTTTAGACACGAGGAGAAGATAAGGAACACACCCATTATCAAGAAATCACATTAGGATTCTCCTTTAAACCTGTTCCTTAAATCACTAGTGCTTAGGAAATCTATTGGAGGCAGAAGCCGTCAAGGGTAGCTTAGGGTTAGTGTTAGGGTTAGGGTGAGGGTTAGGGTACGGCTTAGGGTACGGGTTCGGGGAGGGGTTCGGGTAGGGCGTAGGGTATGGGTTAGGGTTAGGTTTAGGGCTAGTGTTAGGGTTAGGGCTCGGTTTAGGGTACGGGTTAGGATTAGGGTACGCGTTAGGTTTAGGGTAGGGGTTAGGGTTAGGGTACGCGTTAGGGTAAGGGTAGTTATTAAACCTACCCCACTCTCGGTGATACCCCTTAGCACGTAAAGGAATATTATTTGGGGGTCCAGCCATGGAGAAGAGTTTAGACACGAGGAGAAGATAAGGAACACACCCATTATCAAGAAATCACATTAGGATTCTCTTTTTAACCTGGTCCTTAAAACACTAGTGCTTAGGAAATCTATTGGAGGCAGAAGCCGTCAAGGGTAGCTTAGGGTTAGGGTTAGCGTTAGGGTGAGGGTTAGGGTACGGTTTAGGGTACGGGTTCAGGGAGGGGTTCGGGTAGGGCGTAGGGTATGGTTTAGGGTTAGGGTTAGAGTTAGTGTTAGGGTTAGGGCTCGGTTTAGGGTACGCGCTAGGGTTAGGGTAGGGGTTAGGGTTAGGGTACGCGTTAGTGTGAGGGTAGTTATTATACCTATCACACTCTCTAGATACCCCTTAGCACGTAAAGGAATATTATTTGGGGGTCCAGCCATGGAGAAGAGTTTAGACACGAGGAGAAGATAAGGAACACACCCATTATCAAGAAATCACATTAGGACTCTCTTTTTAACCTGTTCCTTAAAACACTAGTGCTTAGGAAATCTATTGGAGGCAGAAGCCGTCAAGGGTAGCTTAGGGTTAGGGTTAGGGTTAGGGTGAGGGTTAGGGTACGGCTTAGGGTACGGGTTCGGGGAGGGGTTCGGGTAGGGCGTAGGCTATGGGTTAGGGTTAGGGTTAGGGTTAGTGTTAGGGTTAGGGCTCGGTTTAGGGTACTGGTTAGGATTAGGGTACGCGTTAGGGTTAGGGTAGGGGTTAGGGTTAGGGTATGCGATAGGGTGAGGTTAGTTATTAAACCTATCCCACTCTCTAGATACCCCTTAGCACGTAAAGGAATATTATTTGGGGGTCCAGCCATGGAGAAGAGTTTAGACACTAGGAGAAGATAAGGAACACACCCATTATCAAGAAATCACATTAGGATTCTCTTTTTAACCTGTTCCTTAAAACACTAGTGCTTAGGAAATCTATTGGAGGCAGAAGCCGTCAAGGTTAGCTTAGGGGTAGGGTTAGGGTTAGGGTGAGGGTTAGGGTACGGCTTACGATACGGGTTCGGGGAGGGGTTCGGGTAGGGCGTAGGGTATGGGTTAGGGTTAGGGTTAGGGCTAGTGTTAGGGTTAGGGCTCGGTTTAGGGTACGGGTTAGGATTAGGGTATGCGTTAGGGTTAGGGTAGGGGTTAGGGTTAGGGTACGCGTTAGGGTGAGGGTAGTTATTAAACCTATCCCACTCTCTAGATACCCCTTAGCACGTAAAGGAATATTATTTGGGGTCCAGCCATGGAGAAGAGTTTAGACACGAGGAGAAGATAAGGAACACACCCATTATCAAGAAATCACATTAGGATTCTCCTTTAAACCTGTTCCTTAAATCACTAGTGCTTAGGAAATCTATTGGAGGCAGAAGCCGTCAAGGGTAGCTTACGGTTAGGGTTAGGGTTAGGGTGAGGGTTAGGGTACGGCTTAGGGTACGGGTTCGGGGAGGGGTTCGTGTAGGGCGTAGGGTATGGGTTAGAGTCAGGGTTAGTGTTAGTGTTAGGTTTAGGGCTCAGTTTAGGGTACGGGTTAGGATTAGGGTACGCGTTAGTGTTACGGTAGGGGTTAGGGTTAGGGTACGCTTTAGGGTGAGGGTAGTTATTAAACCTATCCCACTCTCTAGATACCCCTTAGCACGTAAAGGAATATTATTTGGGGGTCCAGCCATGGAGAAGGGTTTAGACACTAGGAGAAGATAAGGAACACACCCATTATCAAGAAATCACAATATGATTCTCTTTTTAAACTGTTCCTTAAAACACTAGTGCTTAGGAAATCTATTGGAGGCAGAAGCAGTCAAGGGTAGCTTAGGGTTACGGTTAGGGTTAGGGTGAGGGTTAGGGTACGGCTTAGGGTACGGGTTCGGGGAGGGGTTCGGGTAGGGCGTAGGGTATAGGTTAGGGTTAGGGTTAGGGTTAGTGTTAGGGTTAGGGCTCGGTTTAGGGTACGGGTTAGGATTAGGGTACTCGTTAGGGTTAGGGTAGCGGTTAGGGTTAGGGTACGCGTTAGGGTGAGGGTAGTTATTAAACCTATCCCACTCTCTAGATACCCCTTAGCACGTAAAGGAATATTATTTGGGGGTCCAGCCATGGAGAAGAGTTTAGACACGAGGAGAAGATAAGGAACACACCCATTATCAAGAAATCACATTAGGATTCTCTTTTTAACCTGTTCCTTAAATCACTAGTGCTTAGGAAATCTATTGGAGACAGAAGCCGTCAAGGGTAGCTTAGGGTTAGGGTAAGGGTTAGGGTTAGGGTGAGGGTTAGGGTACGGCTTAGGGTACGGGTTCGGGGAGGGGTTCGGGTAGGGCGTAGGGTATGGGTTAGGGTTAGGGTTAGGGTTAGTGTTAGGGTTAGGGCTCGGTTTAGGGTACGGGTTAGGATTAGGGTACGCGTTAGGGTTAGGGTAGTGGTTAGGGTTAGGGTACGCTTTAGGGTGAGGGTAGTTATTAAACCTATCCCACTCTCTAGATACCCCTTAGCACGTAAAGGAATATTATTTGGGGGTCCAGCCATGGAGAAGAGTTTAGACACTAGGAGAAGATAAGGAACACACCCATTATCAAGAAATCACAATATGATTCTCTTTTTAAACTGTTCCTTAAAACACTAGTGGTTAGGAAATCTATTGGAGGCAGAAGCAGTGAAGGGTAGCTTAGGGTTACGGTTAGGGTTAGGGTGAGGGTTAGGGTACGGCTTAGGGTACGGGTTCGGGGAGGGTTTCTGGTAGGGCGTAGGGTATGGGTTAGGGTTAGGGTTAGTGTTAGGGTTAGGGCTCGGTTTAGGGTACGGGTTAGGATTAGGGTACTCGTTAGGGTTAGGGTAGCGGTTAGGGTTAGGGTACGCGTTAGGGTGAGGGTATTTATTAAACCTATCCCACTCTCTAGATACCCCTTAGCACGTAAAGGAATATTATTTGGGGGTCCAGCCATGGAGAAGAGTTTAGACACGAGGAGAAGATAAGGAACACACCCATTATCAAGAAATCACATTAGGATTCTCCTTTAAACCTGTTCCTTAAATCACTAGTGCTTAGGAAATCTATTGGAGGCAGAAGCCGTCAAGGGTAGCTTAGGGTTAGGGTTAGGGTTAGGGTGAGGGTTAGGGTACGGCTTAGGGTACGGGTTCGGGGAGGGGTTCGGGTAGGGCGTAGGGTATGGGTTAGAGTTAGGGTTAGGGTTAGTGTTAGGGTTAGGGCTCAGTTTAGGGTACGGGTTAGGATTAGGGTACGCGTTAGTGTTAGGGTAGGGTTTAGGGTTAGGGTACGCTTTAGGGTGAGGGTAGTTATTAAACCTATCCCACTCTCTAGATACCCCTTAGCACGTAAAGGAATATTATTTGGGGGTCCAGCCATGGAGAAGGGTTTAGACACTAGGAGAAGATAAGGAACACACCCATTATCAAGAAATCACAATATGATTCTCTTTTTAAACTGTTCCTTAAAACACTAGTGGTTAGGAAATCTATTGGAGGCAGAAGCAGTGAAGGGTAGCTTAGGGTTAGGGTTAGGGTTAGGGTGAGGTTTAGGGTACGGCTTAGGGTACGGGTTCGGGGAGGGTTTCGGGTAGGGCGTAGGGTATGGGTTAGGGTTAGGGTTAGGGTTAGTGTTAGGGTTAGGGCTCGGTTTAGGGTACGGGTTAGGATTAGGGTACTCGTTAGGGTTAGGGTAGCGGTTAGGGTTAGGGTACGCGTTAGGGTGAGGGTAGTTATTAAACCTATCTCACTCTCTAGATACCCCTTAGCACGTAAAGGAATATTATTTGGGGGTCCAGCCATGGAGAAGAGTTTAGACACGAGGAGAAGATAAGGAACACACCCATTATCAAGAAATGACATTAGGATTCTCCTTTAAACCTGTTCCTTAAATCACTAGTGCTTAGGAAATCTATTGGAGGCAGAAGCCGTCAAGGGTAGCTTAGGGTTAGGGTTAGGGTTAGGGTGAGGGTTAGGGTACGGCTTAGGGTACGGGTTCGGGGAGGGGTTCGGGTAGGGCGTAGGGTATGGGTTAGAGTTAGGGTTAGGGTTAGTCTTAGGGTTAGGGCTCAGTTTAGGGTACGGGTTAGGATTAGGGTACGCGTTAGTGTTAGGGTAGGGTTTAGGGTTAGGGTACGCTTTAGGGTGAGGGTAGTTATTAAACCTATCCCACTCTCTAGATACCCCTTAGCACGTAAAGGAATATTATTTGGGGGTCCAGCCATGGAGAAGGGTTTAGACACTAGGAGAAGATAAGGAACACACCCATTATCAAGAAATCACAATATGATTCTCTTTTTAAACTGTTCCTTAAAACACTAGTGGTTAGGAAATCTATTGGAGGCAGAAGCAGTCAAGGGTAGCTTAGGGTTAGGGTTAGGGTTAGGGTGAGGGTTAGGGTACGGCTTAGGGTACGGGTTCGGGGAGGGGTTCGGGTAGGGCGTAGGGTATGGGTTAGGGTTAGGGTTAGGGTTAGTGTTAGGGTTAGGGCTCGGTTTAGGGTACGGGTTAGGATTAGGGTACTCGTTAGGGTTAGGGTAGCGGTTAGGGTTAGGGTACGCGTTAGGGTGAGGGTAGTTATTAAACCTATCCCACTCTCTAGATACCCCTTACCACGTAAAGGAATATTATTTGGGGGTCCAGCCATGGAGAAGAGTTTAGACACTAGGAGAAGATAAGGAACACACCCATTATCACGAAATCACATTAGGATTCTCTTTTTAACCTGTTCCTTAAAACACTAGTGCTTAGGAAATCTATTGGAGGCAGAAGCAGTCAAGGGTAGCTTAGGGTTAGGGTTAGGGTTAGGGTACGGCTTAGGGTACGGGTTCGGGGAGGGGTTCGGCTAGGGCGTAGGGTATGGGTTAGGGTTAGGGTTAGGGCTAGTGTTAGGGTTAGGGCTCGGTTTAGGGTACGGGTTAGGATTAGGGTACTCGTTAGGGTTAGGGTAGCGGTTAGGGTTAGGGTACGCGTTAGGGTGAGGGTAGTTATTAAACCTATCAAACTCTCTAGATACCACTTAGCACGTAAAGGAATATTATTTGGGGGTCCAGCCATGGAGAAGAGTTTAGACACGAGGAGAAGATAAGGAACACACCCATTATCAAGAAATCACATTAGGATTCTCTTTTTAACCTGTTCCTTAAAACACTAGTGCTTAGGAAATCTATTGGAGGCAGAAGCCGTCAAGGGTAGCTTAGGGTTAGGGTTAGGGTTAGGGTGAGGGTTAGGGTACGGTTTAGGGTACGGGTTCAGGGAGGGGTTCGGGTAGGGCGTAGGGTATGGGTTAGGGTTAGGGTTAGAGTTAGTGTTAGGGTTAGGGCTCGGTTTAGGGTACGGGTTAGGATTAGGGTACACGTTAGGGTTAGGGTAGCGGTTAGGGTTAGGGTACGCGTTAGGGTGAGGGTAGTTATTAAACCTATCCCACTCTCTAGATACCCCTTAGCACGTAAAGGAATATTATTTGGGGGTCCAGCCATGGAGAAGAGTTTAGACACGAGGAGAAGATAAGGAACACACCCATTATCAAGAAATCACATTAGGATTATCTTTTTAACCTGTTCCTTAAAACACTAGTGCTTAGGAAATCTATTGGAGGCAGAAGCAGTCAAGGGTAGCTTAGGGTTAGGGTTAGGGTTAGGGTGAGGGTTAGGGTACGGCTTAGGGTACGGGTTCGGGGAGGGGTTCGGGTAGGGCGTAGGGTATGGGTTAGGGTTAGGGTTAGGGCTAGGGTTAGGGTTAGGGCTCGGTTTAGGGTACGGGTTAGGATTAGGGTACTCGTTAGGGTTAGGGTAGCGGTTAGGGTTAGGGTACGCGTTAGGGTGAGGGTAGTTATTAAACCTATCCCACTCTCTAGATACCCCTTAGCACGTAAAGGAATATTATTTGGGGGTCCAGCCATGGAGAAGAGTTTAGACACGAGGAGAAGATAAGGAACACACCCATTATCAAGAAATGACATTAGGATTCTCCTTTAAACCTGTTCCTTAAATCACTAGTGCTTAGGAAATCTATTGGAGGCAGAAGCCGTCAAGGGTAGCTTAGGGTTAGGGTTAGGGTTAGGGTGAGGGTTAGGGTACGGCTTAGGGTACGGGTTCGGGGAGGGGTTCGGGTAGGGCGTAGGGTATGGGTTAGAGTTAGGGTTAGGGTTAGTCTTAGGGTTAGGGCTCAGTTTAGGGTACGGGTTAGGATTAGGGTACGCGTTAGTGTTAGGGTAGGGTTTAGGGTTAGCGTACGCTTTAGGGTGAGGGTAGTTATTAAACCTATCCCACTCTCTAGATACCCCTTAGCACGTAAAGGAATATTATTTGGGGGTCCAGCCATGGAGAAGGGTTTAGACACTAGGAGAAGATAAGGAACACACCCATTATCAAGAAATCACAATATGATTCTCTTTTTAAACTGTTCCTTAAAACACTAGTGGTTAGGAAATCTATTGGAGGCAGAAGCAGTCAAGGGTAGCTTAGGGTTAGGGTTAGGGTTAGGGTGAGGGTTAGGGTACGGCTTAGGGTACGGGTTCGGGGAGGGGTTCGGGTAGGGCGTAGGGTATGGGTTAGGGTTAGGGTTAGGGTTAGTGTTAGGGTTAGGTCTCGGTTTAGGGTACGGGTTAGGATTAGGGTACTCGTTAGGGTTAGGGTAGCGGTTAGGGTTAGGGTACGCGTTAGGGTGAGGGTAGTTATTAAACCTATCCCACTCTCTAGATACCCCTTACCACGTAAAGGAATATTATTTGGGGGTCCAGCCATGGAGAAGAGTTTAGACACTAGGAGAAGATAAGGAACACACCCATTATCACGAAATCACATTAGGATTCTCTTTTTAACCTGTTCCTTAAAACACTAGTGCTTAGGAAATCTATTGGAGGCAGAAGCAGTCAAGGGTAGCTTAGGGTTAGGGTTAGGGTTAGGGTGAGGGTTAGGGTACGGCTTAGGGTACGGGTTCGGGGAGGGGTTCGGGTAGGGCGTAGGGTATGGGTTAGGGTTAGGGTTAGGGCTAGTGTTAGGGTTAGGGCTCGGTTTAGGGTACGGGTTAGGATTAGGGTACTCGTTAGGGTTAGGGTAGCGGTTAGGGTTAGGGTACGCGTTAGGGTGAGGGTAGTTATTAAACCTATCAAACTCTCTAGATACCCCTTAGCACGTAAAGGAATATTATTTGGGGGTCCAGCCATGGAGAAGAGTTTAGTCACTAGGAGAAGATAAGGAACACACCCATTATCACGAAATCACATTAGGATTCTTTTTTAACCTGTTCCTTAAAACACTAGTGCTTAGGAAATCTATTGGAGGCAGAAGCAGTCAAGGGTAGCTTAGGGTTACGGTTAGGGTTAGGGTGAGGGTTAGGGTACGGCTTAGGGTACGGGTTCGGGGAGGGGTTCGGGTAGGGCGTAGGGTATGTGTTAGGGTTAGGGTTAGGGCTAGTGTTAGGGTTAGGGCTCGGTTTAGGGTACGGGTTAGGATTAGTGTACGCGTTAGGGTTAGGGTAGGGGTTAGGGTTAGGGTACGCGTTAGGGTGAGGGTAGTTATTAAACCTATCCCACTCTCTAGATACCACTTAGCACGTAAAGGAATATTATTTGGGGGTCCAGCCATGGAGAAGAGTTTAGACACGAGGAGAAGATAAGGAACACACCCATTATCAAGAAATCACATTAGGATTCTCTTTTTAACCTGTTCCTTAAAACACTAGTGCTTAGGAAATCTATTGGAGGCAAAAGCCGTCAAGGGTAGCTTAGGGTTAGGGTTAGGGTTAGGGTGAGGGTTAGGGTACGGTTTAGGGTACGGGTTCAGGGAGGGGTTCGGGTAGGGCGTAGGGTATGGGTTAGGGTTAGGGTTAGAGTTAGTGTTAGGGTTAGGGCTCGGTTTAGGGTACGGGTTAGGATTAGGGTACTCGTTAGGGTTAGGGTAGCGGTTAGGGTTAGGGTACGCGTTAGGGTGAGGGTAGTTATTAAACCTATCCCACTCTCTAGATACCCCTTAGCACGTAAAGGAATATTATTTGGGGGTCCAGCCATGGAGAAGAGTTTAGACACGAGGAGAAGATAAGGAACACACCCATTATCAAGAAATCACATTAGGATTATCTTTTTAACCTGTTCCTTAAAACACTAGTGCTTAGGAAATCTATTGGAGGCAGAAGCAGTCAAGGGTAGCTTAGGGTTAGGGTTAGGGTTAGGGTGAGGGTTAGGGTACGGCTTAGGGTACGGGTTCGGGGAGGGGTTCGGGTAGGGCGTAGGGTATGTGTTAGGGTTAGGGTTAGGGCTAGTGTTAGGGTTAGGGCTCGGTTTAGGGTACGGGTTAGGATTAGTGTACGCGTTAGGGTTAGGGTAGGGGTTAGGGTTAGGGTACGCGTTAGGGTGAGGGTAGTTATTAAACCTATCCCACTCTCTAGATACCACTTAGCACGTAAAGGAATATTATTTGGGGGTCCAGCCATGGAGAAGAGTTTAGACACGAGGAGAAGATAAGGAACACACCCATTATCAAGAAATCACATTAGGATTCTCTTTTTAACCTGTTCCTTAAAACACTAGTGCTTAGGAAATCTATTGGAGGCAGAAGCCGTCAAGGGTAGCTTAGGGTTAGGGTTAGGGTTAGGGTGAGGGTTAGGGTACGGTTTAGGGTACGGGTTCAGGGAGGGGTTCGGGTAGGGCGTAGGGTATGGGTTAGGGTTAGGGTTAGAGTTAGTGTTAGGGTTAGGGCTCGGTTTAGGGTACGGGTTAGGATTAGGGTACTCGTTAGGGTTAGGGTAGCGGTTAGGGTTAGGGTACGCGTTAGGGTGAGGGTAGTTATTAAACCTATCCCACTCTCTAGATACCCCTTAGCACGTAAAGGAATATTATTTGGGGGTCCAGCCATGGAGAAGAGTTTAGACACGAGGAGAAGATAAGGAACACACCCATTATCAAGAAATCACATTAGGATTCTCTTTTTAACCTGTTCCTTAAATCACTAGTGCTTAGGAAATCTATTGGAGACAGAAGCCGTCAAGGGTAGCTTAGGGTTAGGGTAAGGGTTAGGGTTAGGGTGAGGGTTAGGGTACGGCTTAGGGTACGGGTTCGGGGAGGGGTTCGGGTAGGGCGTAGGCTATGGGTTAGGGTTAGGGTTAGGGTTAGTGTTAGGGTTAGGGCTCGGTTTAGGGTACGGGTTAGGATTAGGGTACGCGTTAGGGTTAGGGTAGGGGTTAGGGTTAGGGTATGCGATAGGGTGAGGTTAGTTATTAAACCTATCCCACTCTCTAGATACCCCTTAGCACGTAAAGCAATATTATTTGGGGGTCCAGCCATGGAGAAGAGTTTAGACAGTAGGAGAAGATAAGGAACACACCCATTATCAAGAAATCACATTAGGATTCTCTTTTTAACCTGTTCCTTAAAACACTAGTGCTTAGGAAATCTATTGGAGGCAGAAGCCGTCAAGGGTAGCTTAGGGTTAGGGTTAGGGTTAGGGTGAGGGTTAGGGTACGGCTTACGATACGGGTTCGGGGAGGGGTTCGGGTAGGGCGTAGGGTATGGGTTAGGGTTAGGGTTAGGGCTAGTGTTAAGGTTAGGGCTCGGTTTAGGGTACGGGTTAGGATTAGGGTATGCGTTAGAGTTAGGGTAGGGGTTAGGGTTAGGGTACGCGTTAGGGTGAGGGTAGTTATTAAACCTATCCCACTCTCTAGATACCCCTTAGCACGTAAAGGAATATTATTTGGGGGTCCAGCCATGGAGAAGAGTTTAGACACGAGGAGAATATAAGGAACACACCCATTATCAAGAAATCACATTAGGATTCTCTTTTTAACCTGTTCCTTAAAACACTAGTGCTTAGGAAATCTATTGGAGGCAGAAGCCGTCAAGGGTAGCTTAGGGTTAGGGTTAGGGTTAGGGTGAGGGTTAGGGTACGGCTTACGATACGGGTTCGGGGAGGTGTTCTGGTAGGGCGTAGGGTATGGGTTAGGGTTAGGGTTAGGGCTAGTGTTAGGGTTAGGGTTCGGTTTAGGGTACGGGTTAGGATTAGTGTATGCGTTAGGGTTAGGGTAGGGGTTAGGGTTAGGGTACGCGTTAGGGTGAGGGTAGTTATTAAACCTATCCCACTCTCTAGATACCCCTTAGCACGTAAAGGAATATTATTTGGGGGTCCAGCCATGGAGAAGAGTTTAGACACGAGGAGAAGATAAGGAACACACCCATTATCAAGAAATCACATTAGGATTCTCCTTTAAACCTGTTCCTTAAATCACTAGTGCTTAGGAAATCTATTGGAGGCAGAAGCCGTCAAGGGTAGCCTAGGGTTAGGGTTAGGGTAAGGGTGAGGGTTAGGGTACAGCTTAGGGTACGGGTTCGGGGAGGGATTCGGGTAGGGCGTAGGGTATGGGTTAGAGTTAGGGTTAGGGATAGTGTTAGGGTTAGGGCTCAGTTTAGGGTACGGGTTAGGATTAGGGTACGCGTTATTTTTAGGGTAGGGGTTAGGGTTAGGGTACGCTTTAGGGTGAGGGTAGTTATTAAACCTATCCCACTCTCTAGATACCCCTTAGCACGTAAAGGAATATTATTTGGGGGTCCAGCCATGGAGAAGAGTTTAGACACGAGGAGAAGATAAGGAACACACCCATTATCAAGAAATCACATTAGGATTCTCTTTTTAACCTGTTCCTTAAATCACTAGTGCTTAGGAAATCTATTGGAGACAGAAGCCGTCAAGGGTAGCTTAGGGTTAGGGTTAGGGTTAGGGTGAGGGTTAGGGTACGGCTTAGGGTACGGGTTCGGGGAGGGGTTCGGGTAGGGCGTAGGGTATGGGTTAGGGTTAGGTTTAGGGCTAGTGTTAGGGTTAGGGCTCGGTTTAGGGTACGGGTTAGGATTAGGGTACGCGTTAGGGTTAGGGTAGGGGTTAGGGTTAGGGTACGCGTTAGGGTGAGGGTAGTTATTAAACCTACCCCACTCTCGGTGATACCCCTTAGCACGTAAAGGAATATTATTTGGGGGTCCAGCCATGGAGAAGAGTTTAGACACGAGGAGAAGATAAGGAACACACCCATTATCAAGAAATCACATTAGGATTCTCTTTTTAACCTGGTCCTTAAAACACTAGTGCTTAGGAAATCTATTGGAGGCAGAAGCCGTCAAGGGTAGCTTAGGGTTAGGGTTAGCGTTAGGGTGAGGGTTAGGGTACGGTTTAGGTTACGGGTTCAGGGAGGGGTTCGGGTAGGGCGTAGGGTATGGGTTAGGGTTAGGGTTAGAGTTAGTGTTAGGGTTAGGGCTCGGTTTAGGTTACGGGTTAGGATTAGGGTACGCGCTAGGGTTAGGGTAGGGGTTAGGGTTAGGGTACGCGTTAGGGTGAGGGTAGTTATTATACCTATCACACTCTCTAGATACCCCTTAGCACGTAAAGGAATATTATTTGGGGGTCCAGCCATGGAGAAGAGTTTAGACACGAGGAGAAGATAAGGAACACACCCATTATCACGAAATCACATTAGGATTCTTTTTTAACCTGTTCCTTAAAACACTAGTGCTTAGGAAATCTATTGGAGGCAGAAGCAGTCAAGGGTAGCTTAGGGTTACGGTTAGGGTTAGGGTGAGGGTTAGGGTACGGCTTAGGGTACGGGTTCGGGGAGGGGTTCGGGTAGGGCGTAGGGTATGTGTTAGGGTTAGGGTTAGGGCTAGTGTTAGGGTTAGGGCTCGGTTTAGGGTACGGGTTAGGATTAGTGTACGCGTTAGGGTTAGGGTAGGGGTTAGGGTTAGGGTACGCGTTAGGGTGAGGGTAGTTATTAAACCTATCCCACTCTCTAGATACCACTTAGCACGTAAAGGAATATTATTTGGGGGTCCAGCCATGGAGAAGAGTTTAGACACGAGGAGAAGATAAGGAACACACCCATTATCAAGAAATCACATTAGGATTCTCTTTTTAACCTGTTCCTTAAAACACTAGTGCTTAGGAAATCTATTGGAGGCAAAAGCCGTCAAGGGTAGCTTAGGGTTAGGGTTAGGGTTAGGGTGAGGGTTAGGGTACGGTTTAGGGTACGGGTTCAGGGAGGGGTTCGGGTAGGGCGTAGGGTATGGGTTAGGGTTAGGGTTAGAGTTAGTGTTAGGGTTAGGGCTCGGTTTAGGGTACGGGTTAGGATTAGGGTACTCGTTAGGGTTAGGGTAGCGGTTAGGGTTAGGGTACGCGTTAGGGTGAGGGTAGTTATTAAACCTATCCCACTCTCTAGATACCCCTTAGCACGTAAAGGAATATTATTTGGGGGTCCAGCCATGGAGAAGAGTTTAGACACGAGGAGAAGATAAGGAACACACCCATTATCAAGAAATCACATTAGGATTATCTTTTTAACCTGTTCCTTAAAACACTAGTGCTTAGGAAATCTATTGGAGGCAGAAGCAGTCAAGGGTAGCTTAGGGTTAGGGTTAGGGTTAGGGTGAGGGTTAGGGTACGGCTTAGGGTACGGGTTCGGGGAGGGGTTCGGGTAGGGCGTAGGGTATGTGTTAGGGTTAGGGTTAGGGCTAGTGTTAGGGTTAGGGCTCGGTTTAGGGTACGGGTTAGGATTAGTGTACGCGTTAGGGTTAGGGTAGGGGTTAGGGTTAGGGTACGCGTTAGGGTGAGGGTAGTTATTAAACCTATCCCACTCTCTAGATACCACTTAGCACGTAAAGGAATATTATTTGGGGGTCCAGCCATGGAGAAGAGTTTAGACACGAGGAGAAGATAAGGAACACACCCATTATCAAGAAATCACATTAGGATTCTCTTTTTAACCTGTTCCTTAAAACACTAGTGCTTAGGAAATCTATTGGAGGCAGAAGCCGTCAAGGGTAGCTTAGGGTTAGGGTTAGGGTTAGGGTGAGGGTTAGGGTACGGTTTAGGGTACGGGTTCAGGGAGGGGTTCGGGTAGGGCGTAGGGTATGGGTTAGGGTTAGGGTTAGAGTTAGTGTTAGGGTTAGGGCTCGGTTTAGGGTACGGGTTAGGATTAGGGTACTCGTTAGGGTTAGGGTAGCGGTTAGGGTTAGGGTACGCGTTAGGGTGAGGGTAGTTATTAAACCTATCCCACTCTCTAGATACCCCTTAGCACGTAAAGGAATATTATTTGGGGGTCCAGCCATGGAGAAGAGTTTAGACACGAGGAGAAGATAAGGAACACACCCATTATCAAGAAATCACATTAGGATTCTCTTTTTAACCTGTTCCTTAAATCACTAGTGCTTAGGAAATCTATTGGAGACAGAAGCCGTCAAGGGTAGCTTAGGGTTAGGGTAAGGGTTAGGGTTAGGGTGAGGGTTAGGGTACGGCTTAGGGTACGGGTTCGGGGAGGGGTTCGGGTAGGGCGTAGGCTATGGGTTAGGGTTAGGGTTAGGGTTAGTGTTAGGGTTAGGGCTCGGTTTAGGGTACGGGTTAGGATTAGGGTACGCGTTAGGGTTAGGGTAGGGGTTAGGGTTAGGGTATGCGATAGGGTGAGGTTAGTTATTAAACCTATCCCACTCTCTAGATACCCCTTAGCACGTAAAGCAATATTATTTGGGGGTCCAGCCATGGAGAAGAGTTTAGACAGTAGGAGAAGATAAGGAACACACCCATTATCAAGAAATCACATTAGGATTCTCTTTTTAACCTGTTCCTTAAAACACTAGTGCTTAGGAAATCTATTGGAGGCAGAAGCCGTCAAGGGTAGCTTAGGGTTAGGGTTAGGGTTAGGGTGAGGGTTAGGGTACGGCTTACGATACGGGTTCGGGGAGGGGTTCGGGTAGGGCGTAGGGTATGGGTTAGGGTTAGGGTTAGGGCTAGTGTTAAGGTTAGGGCTCGGTTTAGGGTACGGGTTAGGATTAGGGTATGCGTTAGAGTTAGGGTAGGGGTTAGGGTTAGGGTACGCGTTAGGGTGAGGGTAGTTATTAAACCTATCCCACTCTCTAGATACCCCTTAGCACGTAAAGGAATATTATTTGGGGGTCCAGCCATGGAGAAGAGTTTAGACACGAGGAGAATATAAGGAACACACCCATTATCAAGAAATCACATTAGGATTCTCTTTTTAACCTGTTCCTTAAAACACTAGTGCTTAGGAAATCTATTGGAGGCAGAAGCCGTCAAGGGTAGCTTAGGGTTAGGGTTAGGGTTAGGGTGAGGGTTAGGGTACGGCTTACGATACGGGTTCGGGGAGGTGTTCTGGTAGGGCGTAGGGTATGGGTTAGGGTTAGGGTTAGGGCTAGTGTTAGGGTTAGGGTTCGGTTTAGGGTACGGGTTAGGATTAGTGTATGCGTTAGGGTTAGGGTAGGGGTTAGGGTTAGGGTACGCGTTAGGGTGAGGGTAGTTATTAAACCTATCCCACTCTCTAGATACCCCTTAGCACGTAAAGGAATATTATTTGGGGGTCCAGCCATGGAGAAGAGTTTAGACACGAGGAGAAGATAAGGAACACACCCATTATCAAGAAATCACATTAGGATTCTCCTTTAAACCTGTTCCTTAAATCACTAGTGCTTAGGAAATCTATTGGAGGCAGAAGCCGTCAAGGGTAGCCTAGGGTTAGGGTTAGGGTAAGGGTGAGGGTTAGGGTACAGCTTAGGGTACGGGTTCGGGGAGGGATTCGGGTAGGGCGTAGGGTATGGGTTAGAGTTAGGGTTAGGGATAGTGTTAGGGTTAGGGCTCAGTTTAGGGTACGGGTTAGGATTAGGGTACGCGTTATTTTTAGGGTAGGGGTTAGGGTTAGGGTACGCTTTAGGGTGAGGGTAGTTATTAAACCTATCCCACTCTCTAGATACCCCTTAGCACGTAAAGGAATATTATTTGGGGGTCCAGCCATGGAGAAGAGTTTAGACACGAGGAGAAGATAAGGAACACACCCATTATCAAGAAATCACATTAGGATTCTCTTTTTAACCTGTTCCTTAAATCACTAGTGCTTAGGAAATCTATTGGAGACAGAAGCCGTCAAGGGTAGCTTAGGGTTAGGGTTAGGGTTAGGGTGAGGGTTAGGGTACGGCTTAGGGTACGGGTTCGGGGAGGGGTTCGGGTAGGGCGTAGGGTATGGGTTAGGGTTAGGTTTAGGGCTAGTGTTAGGGTTAGGGCTCGGTTTAGGGTACGGGTTAGGATTAGGGTACGCGTTAGGGTTAGGGTAGGGGTTAGGGTTAGGGTACGCGTTAGGGTGAGGGTAGTTATTAAACCTACCCCACTCTCGGTGATACCCCTTAGCACGTAAAGGAATATTATTTGGGGGTCCAGCCATGGAGAAGAGTTTAGACACGAGGAGAAGATAAGGAACACACCCATTATCAAGAAATCACATTAGGATTCTCTTTTTAACCTGGTCCTTAAAACACTAGTGCTTAGGAAATCTATTGGAGGCAGAAGCCGTCAAGGGTAGCTTAGGGTTAGGGTTAGCGTTAGGGTGAGGGTTAGGGTACGGTTTAGGTTACGGGTTCAGGGAGGGGTTCGGGTAGGGCGTAGGGTATGGGTTAGGGTTAGGGTTAGAGTTAGTGTTAGGGTTAGGGCTCGGTTTAGGTTACGGGTTAGGATTAGGGTACGCGCTAGGGTTAGGGTAGGGGTTAGGGTTAGGGTACGCGTTAGGGTGAGGGTAGTTATTATACCTATCACACTCTCTAGATACCCCTTAGCACGTAAAGGAATATTATTTGGGGGTCCAGCCATGGAGAAGAGTTTAGACACGAGGAGAAGATAAGGAACACACCCATTATCAAGAAATCACATTAGGATTCTCTTTTTAACCTGTTCCTTAAAACACTAGTGCTTAGGAAATCTATTGGAGGCAGAAGCCGTCAAGGGTAGCTTAGGGTTAGGGTTAGGGTTAGGGTGAGGGTTAGGGTACGGCTTAGGGTACGGGTTCGGGGAGGGGTTCGGCTAGGGCGTAGGCTATGGGTTAGGGTTAGGGTTAGGGTTAGTGTTAGGGTTAGGGCTCGGTTTAGGGTACTGGTTAGGATTAGGGTACGCGTTAGGGTTAGGGTAGGGGTTAGGGTTAGGGTATGCGATAGGGTGAGGTTAGTTATTAAACCTATCCCACTCTCTAGATACCCCTTAGCACGTAAAGGAATATTATTTGGGGGTCCAGCCATGGAGAAGAGTTTAGACACTAGGAGAAGATAAGGAACACACCCATTATCAAGAAATCACATTAGGATTCTCTTTTTAACCTGTTCCTTAAAACACTAGTGCTTAGGAAATCTATTGGAGGCAGAAGCCGTCAAGGTTAGCTTAGGGGTAGGGTTAGGGTTAGGGTGAGGGTTAGGGTACGGCTTACGATACGGGTTCGGGGAGGGGTTCGGGTAGGGCGTAGGGTATTGGTTAGGGTTAGGGTTAGGGCTAGTGTTAGGGTTAGGGCTCGGTTTAGGGTACGGGTTAGGATTAGGGTATGCGTTAGGGTTAGGGTAGGGGTTAGGGTTAGGGTACGCGTTAGGGTGAGGGTAGTTATTAAACCTATCCCACTCTCTAGATACCCCTTAGCACGTAAAGGAATATTATTTGGGGTCCAGCCATGGAGAAGAGTTTAGACACGAGGAGAAGATAAGGAACACACCCATTATCAAGAAATCACATTAGGATTCTCCTTTAAACCTGTTCCTTAAATCACTAGTGCTTAGGAAATCTATTGGAGGCAGAAGCCGTCAAGGGTAGCTTAGGGTTAGGGTTAGGGTTAGGGTGAGGGTTAGGGTACGGCTTAGGGTACGAGTTCGGGGAGGGGTTCGTGTAGGGCGTAGGGTATGGGTTAGAGTCAGGGTTAGGGTTAGTGTTAGGTTTAGGGCTCAGTTTAGGGTACGGGTTAGGATTAGGGTACGCGTTAGTGTTAGGGTAGGGGTTAGGGTTAGGGTACGCTTTAGGGTGAGGGTAGTTATTAAACCTATCCCACTCTCTAGATACCCCTTAGCACGTAAAGGAATATTATTTGGGGGTCCAGCCATGGAGAAGAGTTTAGACACTAGGAGAAGATAAGGAACACACCCATTATCAAGAAATCACATTAGGATTCTCTTTTTAACCTGTTCCTTAAATCACTAGTGCTTAGGAAATCTATTGGAGACAGAAGCCATCAAGGGTAGCTTAGGGTTAGGGTAAGGGTTAGGGTTAGGGTGAGGGTTAGGGTACGGCTTAGGGTACGGGTTCGGGGAGGGTTTCGGGTAGGGCGTAGGGTATGGGTTAGGGTTAGGGTTAGGGTTAGTGTTAGGGTTAGGGCTCGGTTTAGGGTACGGGTTAGGATTAGGGTACTCGTTAGGGTTAGGGTAGCGGTTAGGGTTAGGGTACGCGTTAGGGTGAGGGTAGTTATTAAACCTATCACACTCTCTAGATACCCCTTAGCACGTAAAGGAATATTATTTGGGGGTCCAGCCATGGAGAAGAGTTTAGACACTAGGAGAAGATAAGGAACACACCCATTATCACGAAATCACATTAGGATTCTCTTTTTAACCTGTTCCTTAAAACACTAGTGCTTAGGAAATCTACTGGAGGCAGAAGCAGTCAAGGGTAGCTTAGGGTTAGGGTTAGGGTTAGGGTGAGGGTTAGGTTACGGCTTAGGGTACGGGTTCGGGGAGGGGTTCGGGTAGGGCGTAGGGTATGGGTTAGGGTTAGGGTTAGGGCTAGTGTTAGGGTTAGGGCTCGGTTTAGGGTACGGGTTAGGATTAGGGTACGCGTTAGGCTTAGGGTAGGGGTTAGGGTTAGGGTACGCGTTAGGGTGAGGGTAGTTATTAAACCTATCCCACTCTCTAGATACCCCTTAGCACGTAAAGGACTATTATTTGGGGGTCCAGCCATGGAGAAGAGTTTAGACACGAGGAGAAGATAAGGAACACACCCATTATCAAGAAATCACATTATGATTCTCTTTTTAACCTGTTCCTTAAAACACTAGTGCTTAGGAAATCTATTGGAGGCAGAAGCCGTCACGGGTAGCTTAGGGTTAGGGTTAGGGTTAGGGTGAGGGTTAGGGTACGGTTTAGGGTATGGGTTCAGGGAGGGGTTCGTGTAGGGCGTAGGGTATGGTTTAGGGTTAGGGTTAGAGTTAGTGTTAGGGTTAGGGCTCGGTTTAGGTTACGGGTTAGGATTAGGGTACGCGCTAGGGTTAGGGTAGGGGTTAGGGTTAGGGAACGCGTTAGGGTGAGGGTAGTTATTATACCTATCACACTCTCTAGATACCGCTTAGCACATAAAGGAATATTATTTGGGGGTCCAGCCATGGAGAAGAGTTTAGACACGAGGAGAATATAAGGAACACACCCATTATCAAGAAATCACATTAGGATTCTCTTTTTAACCTGTTCCTTAAAACACTAGTGCTTAGGAAATCTATTGGAGGCAGAAGCCGTCAAGGGTAGCTTAGGGTTAGGGTTAGGGTTAGGGTGAGGGTTAGGGTACGGCTTACGATACGGGTTCGGGGAGGTGTTCGGGTAGGGCGTAGGGTATGGGTTAGGGTTAGGGTTAGGGCTAGTGTTAGGGTTAGGGTTCGGTTTAGGGTACGGGTTAGGATTAGGGTATGCGTTAGGGTTAGGGTAGGGGTTAGGGTTAGGGTACGCGTTAGGGTGAGGGTAGTTATTAAACCTATCCCACTCTCTAGATACCCCTTAGCACGTAAAGGAATATTATTTGGGGGTCCAGCCATGGAGAAGAGTTTAGACACGAGGAGAAGATAAGGAACACACCCATTATCAAGAAATCACAATATGATTCTCTTTTTAAACTGTTCCTTAAAACACTAGTGCTTAGGAAATCTATTGGAGGCAGAAGCAGTCAAGGGTAGCTTAGGGTTACGCTTAGGGTTAGGGTGAGGGTTAGGGTACGGCTTAGGGTACGGGTTAGGAGACGGTTTCGGCTAGGGCCTAGGGTATGGGTTAGGGTTACAGTTAGGGTTAGTGTTAGGGTTAGGGCTCGGTTTAGGGTACGGGTTAGGATTAGGGTACTCGTTAGGGTTAGTGTAGCGGTTAGGGTTAGGGTACGCGTTAGGGTGAGGGTAGTTATTAAACCTATCACACTCTCTAGATACCCCTTAGCACGTAAAGGAATATTATTTGGGGGTCCAGCCATGGAGAAGAGTTTAGACACTAGGAGAAATGAGGAACACACCCATTATCACGAAATCACATTAGGATTCTCTTTTTAACCTGTTCCTTAAAACACTAGTGCTTAGTAAATCTATTGGAGGCAGAAGCAGTCAAGGGTAGCTTAGGGTTAGGGTTAGGGTTAGGGTGAGGGTTAGGGTACGGCTTAGGGTACGGGTTCGGGGAGGGGTTCGGGTAGGGCGTAGGGTATGGGTTAGGGTTAGGGTTAGGGCTAGTGTTAGGGTTAGGGCTCGGTTTAGGGTACGGGTTAGGATTAGTGTACGCGTTAGGGTTAGGGTAGGGGTTAGGGTTAGGATACGCGTTAGGGTGAGGGTAGTTATTAAACCTATCCCACTCTCTAGATACCCCTTAGCACGTAAAGGAATATTATTTGGGGGTCCAGCCATGGAGAAGAGTTTAGACACGAGGAGAATATAAGGAACACACCCATTATCAAGAAATCACATTAGGATTCTCTTTTTAACCTGTTCCTTAAAACACTAGTGCTTAGGAAATCTATTGGAGGCAGAAGCCGTCAAGGGTAGCTTAGGGTTAGGGTTAGGGTTAGGGTGAGGTTTAGGGTACGGCTTACGATACGGGTTCGGGGAGGTGTTCGGGTAGGGCGTAGGGTATGGGTTACGGTTAGGGTTAGGGCTAGTGTTAGGGTTAGGGCTCGGTTTAGGGTACGGGTTAGGATTAGGGTATGCGTTAGGGTTAGGGTAGGGGTTAGGGTTAGGGTACGCGTTAGGGTGAGGGTAGTTATTAAACCTATCCCACTCTCTAGATACCCCTTAGCACGTAAAGGAATATTATTTGGGGGTCCAGCCATGGAGAAGAGTTTAGACACGAGGAGAAGATAAGGAACACACCCATTATCAAGAAATCACATTAGGATTCTCTTTTTAACCTGTTCCTTAAAACACTAGTGCTTAGGAAATCTATTGGAGGCAGAAGCCGTCAAGGGTAGCTTAGGGTTAGGGTTAGGGTTAGGATGAGGGTTAGGGTACGGTTTACGGTATGGGTTCAGGGAGGGGTTCGGGTAGGGCGTAGGGTATGGGTTAGGGTTAGGGTTAGGGCTAGTGTTAGGGTTAGGGCTCGGTTTAGGGTACGGTTTAGGATTAGGGTATGCGTTAGGGTTAGGGTAGGGGTTAGGGTTAGGATACGCGTTAGGGTGAGGGTAGTTATTAAACCTATCCCACTCTCTAGATACCCCTTAGCACGTAAAGGAATATTATTTGGGGGTCCAGCCATGGAGAAGAGTTTAGACACGAGGAGAAGATAAGGAACACACCCATTATCAAGAAATCACATTAGGATTCTCTTTTAAACCTGTTCCTTAAATCACTAGTGCTTAGGAAATCTATTGGAGGCAGAAGCCGTCAAGGGTAGCTTAGGGTTAGGGTTAGGGTTAGGGTGAGGGTTAGGGTACGGCTTAGGGTACGGGTTCGGGGAGGGGTTCGGGTAGGGCGTAGGGTATGTGTTAAGGTTAGGGTTAGGGTTAGTGTTAGGGTTAGGGCTCAGTTTAGGGTACGGGTTAGGATTAGGTTACGCTTTAGGGTTAGGGTAGGGGTTAGGGTTAGGGTACGCTTTAGGGTGAGGGTAGTTATTAAACCTATCCCACTCTCTAGATACCCTTAGCACGTAAAGGAATATTATTTGGGGGTCCAGCCATGGAGAAGGGTTTAGACACTAGGAGAAGATAAGGAACACACCCATTATCAAGAAATCACAATATGATTCTCTTTTTAAACTGTTCCTTAAAACACTAGTGCTTAGGAAATCTATTGGAGGCAGAAGCCGTCAAGGGTAGCTTAGGGTTAGGGTTAGGGTTAGGGTGAGGGTTAGGGTACGGCTTAGGGTACGGGTTAGGAGACGGTTTCGGCTAGGGCCTAGGGTATGGGTTAGGGTTACAGTTAGGGTTAGTGTTAGGGTTAGGGCTCGGTTTAGGTTACGGGTTAGGATTAGGGTACTCGTTAGGGTTAGTGTAGCGGTTAGGGTTAGGGTACGCATTAGGGTGAGGGTAGTTATTAAACCTATCACACTCTCTAGATACCCCTTAGCACGTAAAGGAATATTATTTGGGGGTCCAGCCATGGAGAAGAGTTTAGACACTAGGAGAAGATGAGGAACACACCCATTATCACGAAATCACATTAGGATTCTCTTTTTAACCTGTTCCTTAAAACACTAGTGCTTAGTAAATCTATTGGAGGCAGAAGCAGTCAAGGGTAGCTTAGGGTTAGGGTTAGGGTTAGGGTGAGGGTTAGGGTACGGCTTAGGGTACGGGTTCGGGGAGGGGTTCGGGTAGGGCGTAGGGTATGGGTTAGGGTTAGGGTTAGGGCTAGTGTTAGGGTTAGGGCTCGGTTTAGGGTACGGGTTAGGATTAGTGTACGCGTTAGGGTTAGGGTAGGGGTTAGGGTTAGGGTACGCGTTAGGGTGAGGGTAGTTATTAAACCTATCCCACTCTCTAGATACCCCTTAGCACGTAAAGGAATATTATTTGGGGGTCCAGCCATGGAGAAGAGTTTAGACACGAGGAGAATATAAGGAACACACCCATTATCAAGAAATCACATTAGGATTCTCTTTTTAACCTGTTCCTTAAAACACTAGTGCTTAGGAAATCTATTGGAGGCAGAAGCCGTCAAGGGTAGCTTAGGGTTAGGGTTAGGGTTAGGGTGAGGTTTAGGGTACGGCTTACGATACGGGTTCGGGGAGGTGTTGGGGTAGGGCGTAGGGTATGGGTTACGGTTAGGGTTAGGGCTAGTGTTAGGGTTAGGGCTCGGTTTAGGGTACGGGTTAGGATTAGGGTATGCGTTAGGGTTAGGGTAGGGGTTAGGGTTAGGGTACGCGTTAGGGTGAGGGTAGTTATTAAACCTATCCCACTCTCTAGATACCCCTTAGCACGTAAAGGAATATTATTTGGGGGTCCAGCCATGGAGAAGAGTTTAGACACGAGGAGAAGATAAGGAACACACCCATTATCAAGAAATCACATTAGGATTCTCTTTTTAACCTGTTCCTTAAAACACTAGTGCTTAGGAAATCTATTGGAGGCAGAAGCCGTCAAGGGTAGCTTAGGGTTAGGGTTAGGGTTAGGATGAGGGTTAGGGTACGGTTTACGGTATGGGTTCAGGGAGGGGTTCGGGTAGGGCGTAGGGTATGGTTTAGGGTTAGGGTTAGAGTTAGTGTTAGGGTTAGGGCTCGGTTTAGGGTACGGGTTAGGATTAGGGTACGCGCTAGGGTTAGGGTAGGGGTTAGGGTTAGGGAACGCGTTAGGGTGAGGGTAGTTATTATACCTATCACACTCTCTAGATACCCCTTAGCACATAAAGGAATATTATTTGGGGGTCCAGCCATGGAGAAGAGTTTAGACACGAGGAGAATATAAGGAACACACCCATTATCAAGAAATCACATTAGGATTCTCTTTTTAACCTGTTCCTTAAAACACTAGTGCTTAGGAAATCTATTGGAGGCAGAAGCCGTCAAGGGTAGCTTAGGGTTAGGGTTAGGGTTAGGGTGAGGGTTAGGGTACGGCTTACGATACGGGTTCGGGGAGGTGTTCGGGTAGGGCGTAGGGTATGGGTTAGGGTTAGGGTTAGGGCTAGTGTTAGGGTTAGGGTTCGGTTTAGGGTACGGGTTAGGATTAGGGTATGCGTTAGGGTTAGGGTAGGGGTTAGGGTTAGGGTACGCGTTAGGGTGAGGGTAGTTATTAAACCTATCCCACTCTCTAGATACCCCTTAGCACGTAAAGGAATATTATTTGGGGGTCCAGCCATGGAGAAGAGTTTAGACACGAGGAGAAGATAAGGAACACACCCATTATCAAGAAATCACATTAGGATTCTCCTTTAATCCTGTTCCTTAAATCACTAGTGCTTAGGAAATCTATTGGAGGCAGAAGCCGTCAAGGGTAGCCTAGGGTTAGGGTTAGGGTTAGGGTGAGGGTTAGGGTACAGCTTAGGGTACGGGTTCGGGGAGGGATTCGGGTAGGGCGTAGGGTATGGGTTAGAGTTAGGGTTAGGGATAGTGTTAGGGTTAGGGCTCAGTTTAGGGTACGGGTTAGGATTAGGGTACGCGTTAGTGTTAGGGTAGGGGTTAGGGTTAGGGTACGCTTTAGGGTGAGGGTAGTTATTAAACCTATCCCACTCTCTAGATACCCCTTAGCACGTAAAGGAATATTATTTGGGGGTCCAGCCATGGAGAAGAGTTTAGACACTAGGAGAAGATAAGGAACACACCCATTATCAAGAAATCACATTAGGATTCTCTTTTTAACCTGTTCCTTAAAACACTAGTGGTTAGGAAATCTATTGGAGGCAGAAGCAGTCAAGGGTAGCTTAGGGTTAGGGTTAGGGTTAGGGTGAGGGTTAGGGTACGGCTTAGGGTACGGGTTCGGGGAGGGGTTCGGGTAGGGCTTAGGGTATGGGTTAGGGTTAGGGTTAGGGCTAGTGTTAGGGTTAGGGCTCGGTTTAGGGTATGGGTTAGGATTAGTGTACGCGTTAGTGTTAGGGTAGGGGTTAGGGTTAGGGTACGCGTTAGGGTGAGGGTAGTTATTAAACCTATCCCACTCTCTAGATACCCCTTAGCACGTAAAGGAATATTATTTGGGGGTCCAGCCATGGAGAAGAGTTTAGACACGAGGAGAAGATAAGGAACACACCCATTATCAAGAAATCACATTAGGATTCTCTTTTTAACCTGTTCCTTAAAACACTAGTGCTTAGGAAATCTATTGGAGGCAGAAGCCGTCAAGGGTAGCTTAGGGTTAGGGTTAGGGTTAGGGTGAGGGTTAGGGTACGGTTTAGGGTATGGGTTCAGGGAGGGGTTCGGGTAGGGCGTAGGGTATGGTTTAGGGTTAGGGTTAGAGTTAGTGTTAGGGTTAGGGCTCGGTTTAGGGTACGGGTTAGGATTAGGGTACGCGCTAGGGTTAGGGTAGGGGTTAGGGTTAGGGAACGCGTTAGGGTGAGGGTAGTTATTATACCTATCACACTCTCTAGATACCCCTTAGCACATAAAGGAATATTATTTGGGGGTCCAGCCATGGAGAAGAGTTTAGACACGATGAGAATATAAGGAACACACCCATTATCAAGAAATCACATTAGGATTCTCTTTTTAACCTGTTCCTTAAAACACTAGTGCTTAGGAAATCTATTGGAGGCAGAAGCCGTCAAGGGTAGCTTAGGGTTAGGGTTAGGGTTAGGGTGAGGGTTAGGGTACGGCTTACGATACGGGTTCGGGGAGGTGTTCGGGTAGGGCGTAGGGTATGGGTTAGGGTTAGGGTTAGGGCTAGTGTTAGGGTTAGGGTTCGGTTTAGGGTACGGGTTAGGATTAGGGTATGCGTTAGGGTTAGGGTAGGGGTTAGGGTTAGGGTACGCGTTAGGGTGAGGGTAGTTATTAAACCTATCCCACTCTCTAGATACCCCTTAGCACGTAAAGGAATATTATTTGGGGGTCCAGCCATGGAGAAGAGTTTAGACACGAGGAGAAGATAAGGAACACACCCATTATCAAGAAATCACATTAGGATTCTCTTTTAAACCTGTTCCTTAAATCACTAGTGCTTAGGAAATCTATTGGAGGCAGAAGCCGTCAAGGGTAGCTTAGGGTTAGGGTTAGGGTTAGGGTGAGGGTTAGGGTACGGCTTAGGGTACGGGTTCGGGGAGGGGTTCGGGTAGGGCGTAGGGTATGGGTTAAGGTTAGGGTTAGGGTTAGTGTTAGGGTTAGGGCTCAGTTTAGGTTACGGGTTAGGATTAGGTTACGCGTTAGGGTTAGGGTAGGGGTTAGGGTTAGGGTACGCTTTAGGGTGAGGGTAGTTATTAAACCTATCCCACTCTCTAGATACCCCTTAGCATGTAAAGGAATATTATTTGGGGGTCCAGCCATGGAGAAGGGTTTAGACACTAGGAGAAGATAAGGAACACACCCATTATCAAGAAATCACAATATGATTCTCTTTTTAAACTGTTCCTTAAAACACTAGTGCTTAGGAAATCTATTGGAGGCAGAAGCAGTCAAGGGTAGCTTAGGATTACGCTTAGGGTTAGGGTGAGGTTTAGGGTACGGCTTAGGGTAAGGTTTAGGAGACGGTTTCGGCTAGGGCCTAGGGTATGGGTTAGGGTTACGGTTAGGGTTAGTGTTAGGGTTAGGGCTCGGTTTAGGGAACGGGTTAGGATTAGGGTACTCGTTAGGGTTAGTGTAGCGGTTAGGGTTAGGGTACGCGTTAGGGTGAGGGTAGTTATTAAACCTATCACACTCTCTAGATACCCCTTAGCACGTAAAGGAATATTATTTGGGGGTCCAGCCATGGAGAAGAGTTTAGACACTAGGAGAAGATGAGGAACACACCCATTATCACGAAATCACATTAGGATTCTCTTTTTAACCTGTTCCTTAAAACACTAGTGCTTAGGAAATCTATTGGAGGCAGAAGCAGTCAAGGGTAGCTTAGGGTTAGGGTTAGGATTAGGGTGAGGGTTAGGGTACGGTTTACGGTATGGGTTCAGGGAGGGGTTCGGGTAGGGCGTAGGGTATGGTTTAGGGTTAGGGTTAGAGTTAGTGTTAGGGTTAGGGCTCGGTTTAGGGTACGGGTTAGGATTAGGGTACGCGCTAGGGTTAGGGTAGGGGTTAGGGTTAGGGAACGCGTTAGGGTGAGGGTAGTTATTATACCTATCACACTCTCTAGATACCCCTTAGCACATAAAGGAATATTATTTGGGGGTCCAGCCATGGAGAAGAGTTTAGACACGAGGAGAATATAAGGAACACACCCATTATCAAGAAATCACATTAGGATTCTCTTTTTAACCTGTTCCTTAAAACACTAGTGCTTAGGAAATCTATTGGAGGCAGAAGCCGTCAAGGGTAGCTTAGGGTTAGGGTTAGGGTTAGGGTGAGGGTTAGGGTACGGCTTACGATACGGGTTCGGGGAGGTGTTCGGGTAGGGCGTAGGGTATGGGTTAGGGTTAGGGTTAGGGCTAGTGTTAGGGTTAGGGTTCGGTTTAGGGTACGGGTTAGGATTAGGGTATGCGTTAGGGTTAGGGTAGGGGTTAGGGTTAGGGTACGCGTTAGGGTGAGGGTAGTTATTAAACCTATCCCACTCTCTAGATACCCCTTAGCACGTAAAGGAATATTATTTGGGGGTCCAGCCATGGAGAAGAGTTTAGACACGAGGAGAAGATAAGGAACACACCCATTATCAAGAAATCACATTAGGATTCTCCTTTAATCCTGTTCCTTAAATCACTAGTGCTTAGGAAATCTATTGGAGGCAGAAGCCGTCAAGGGTAGCCTAGGGTTAGGGTTAGGGTTAGGGTGAGGGTTAGGGTACAGCTTAGGGTACGGGTTCGGGGAGGGATTCGGGTAGGGCGTAGGGTATGGGTTAGAGTTAGGGTTAGGGATAGTGTTAGGGTTAGGGCTCAGTTTAGGGTACGGGTTAGGATTAGGGTACGCGTTAGTGTTAGGGTAGGGGTTAGGGTTAGGGTACGCTTTAGGGTGAGGGTAGTTATTAAACCTATCCCACTCTCTAGATACCCCTTAGCACGTAAAGGAATATTATTTGGGGGTCCAGCCATGGAGAAGAGTTTAGACACTAGGAGAAGATAAGGAACACACCCATTATCAAGAAATCACATTAGGATTCTCTTTTTAACCTGTTCCTTAAAACACTAGTGGTTAGGAAATCTATTGGAGGCAGAAGCAGTCAAGGGTAGCTTAGGGTTAGGGTTAGGGTTAGGGTGAGGGTTAGGGTACGGCTTAGGGTACGGGTTCGGGGAGGGGTTCGGGTAGGGCTTAGGGTATGGGTTAGGGTTAGGGTTAGGGCTAGTGTTAGGGTTAGGGCTCGGTTTAGGGTATGGGTTAGGATTAGTGTACGCGTTAGTGTTAGGGTAGGGGTTAGGGTTAGGGTACGCGTTAGGGTGAGGGTAGTTATTAAACCTATCCCACTCTCTAGATACCCCTTAGCACGTAAAGGAATATTATTTGGGGGTCCAGCCATGGAGAAGAGTTTAGACACGAGGAGAAGATAAGGAACACACCCATTATCAAGAAATCACATTAGGATTCTCTTTTTAACCTGTTCCTTAAAACACTAGTGCTTAGGAAATCTATTGGAGGCAGAAGCCGTCAAGGGTAGCTTAGGGTTAGGGTTAGGGTTAGGGTGAGGGTTAGGGTACGGTTTAGGGTATGGGTTCAGGGAGGGGTTCGGGTAGGGCGTAGGGTATGGTTTAGGGTTAGGGTTAGAGTTAGTGTTAGGGTTAGGGCTCGGTTTAGGGTACGGGTTAGGATTAGGGTACGCGCTAGGGTTAGGGTAGGGGTTAGGGTTAGGGAACGCGTTAGGGTGAGGGTAGTTATTATACCTATCACACTCTCTAGATACCCCTTAGCACATAAAGGAATATTATTTGGGGGTCCAGCCATGGAGAAGAGTTTAGACACGATGAGAATATAAGGAACACACCCATTATCAAGAAATCACATTAGGATTCTCTTTTTAACCTGTTCCTTAAAACACTAGTGCTTAGGAAATCTATTGGAGGCAGAAGCCGTCAAGGGTAGCTTAGGGTTAGGGTTAGGGTTAGGGTGAGGGTTAGGGTACGGCTTACGATACGGGTTCGGGGAGGTGTTCGGGTAGGGCGTAGGGTATGGGTTAGGGTTAGGGTTAGGGCTAGTGTTAGGGTTAGGGTTCGGTTTAGGGTACGGGTTAGGATTAGGGTATGCGTTAGGGTTAGGGTAGGGGTTAGGGTTAGGGTACGCGTTAGGGTGAGGGTAGTTATTAAACCTATCCCACTCTCTAGATACCCCTTAGCACGTAAAGGAATATTATTTGGGGGTCCAGCCATGGAGAAGAGTTTAGACACGAGGAGAAGATAAGGAACACACCCATTATCAAGAAATCACATTAGGATTCTCCTTTAAACCTGTTCCTTAAATCACTAGTGCTTAGGAAATCTATTGGAGGCAGAAGCCGTCAAGGGTAGCCTAGGGTTAGGGTTAGGGTTAGGGTGAGGGTTAGGGTACACCTTAGGGTACGGGTTCGGGGAGGGATTCGGGTAGGGCGTAGGGTATGGGTTAGAGTTAGGGTTAGGGATAGTGTTAGGGTTAGGGCTCAGTTTAGGGTACGGGTTAGGATTAGGGTACGCGTTAGTGTTAGGGTAGGGGTTAGGGTTAGGGTACGCTTTAGGGTGAGGGTAGTTATTAAACCTATCCCACTCTCTAGATACCCCTTAGCACGTAAAGGAATATTATTTGGGGGTCCAGCCATGGAGAAGAGTTTAGACACTAGGAGAAGATAAGTAACACACCCATTATCAAGAAATCACATTAGGATTCTCTTTTTAACCTGTTCCTTAAAACACTAGTGCTTAGGAAATCTATTGGAGGCAGAAGCAGTCAAGGGTAGCTTAGGGTTAGGGTTAGGGTTAGGGTGAGGGTTAGGGTACGGCTTAGGGTACGGGTGCGGGGAGGGTTTCGGGTAGGGCGTAGGGTATGGGTTAGGATTAGGGTTAGGGTTAGTGTCAGGGTTAGGGCTCGGTTTAGGGTACGGGTTAGGATTAGGGTACTCGTTAGGGTTAGGGTAGGGGTTAGGGTTAGGGTATGCGATAGGGTGAGGTTAGTTATTAAACCTATCCCACTCTCTAGATACCCCTTAGCACGTAAAGGAATATTATTTGGGGGTCCAGCCATGGAGAAGAGTTTCGACACTAGGAGAAGATAAGGAACACACCCATTATCAAGAAATCACATTAGGATTCTCTTTTTAACCTGTTCCTTAAAACACTAGTGCTTAGGAAATATATTGGAGGCAGAAGCCGTCAAGGGTAGCTTAGGGTTAGGGTTAGGGTTAGGGTGAGGGTTAGGGTACGGCTTAGGGTACGGGTTCGGGGAGGGGTTCGGGTAGGGCGTAGGGTATGGGTTAGGGTTAGGGTTAGGGCTAGTGTTAGGGTTAGGGCTCGGTTTAGGTTACGGTTTAGGATTAGGGTATGCGTTAGGGTTAGGGTAGGGGTTAGGGTTAGGATACGCGTTAGGGTGAGGGTAGTTATTAAACCTATCCCACTCTCTAGATACCCCTTAGCACGTAAAGGAATATTATTTGGGGGTCCAGCCATGGAGAAGAGTTTAGACACGAGGAGAAGATAAGGAACACACCCATTATCAAGAAATCACATTAGGATTCTCTTTTAAACCTGTTCCTTAAATCACTAGTGCTTAGGAAATCTATTGGAGGCAGAAGCCGTCAAGGGTAGCTTAGGGTTAGGGTTAGGGTTAGGGTGAGGGTTAGGGTACGGCTTAGGGTACGGGTTCGGGGAGGGGTTCGGGTAGGGCGTAGGGTATGGGTTAAGGTTAGGGTTAGGGTTAGTGTTAGGGTTAGGGCTCAGTTTAGGTTACGGGTTAGGATTAGGTTACGCGTTAGGGTTAGGGTAGGGGTTAGGGTTAGGGTACGCTTTAGGGTGAGGGTAGTTATTAAACCTATCCCACTCTCTAGATACCCCTTAGCATGTAAAGGAATATTATTTGGGGGTCCAGCCATGGAGAAGGGTTTAGACACTAGGAGAAGATAAGGAACACACCCATTATCAAGAAATCACAATATGATTCTCTTTTTAAACTGTTCCTTAAAACACTAGTGCTTAGGAAATCTATTGGAGGCAGAAGCAGTCAAGGGTAGCTTAGGATTACGCTTAGGGTTAGGGTGAGGTTTAGGGTACGGCTTAGGGTAAGGTTTAGGAGACGGTTTCGGCTAGGGCCTAGGGTATGGGTTAGGGTTACGGTTAGGGTTAGTGTTAGGGTTAGGGCTCGGTTTAGGGTACGGGTTAGGATTAGGGTACTCGTTAGGGTTAGTGTAGCGGTTAGGGTTAGGGTACGCGTTAGGGTGAGGGTAGTTATTAAACCTATCACACTCTCTAGATACCCCTTAGCACGTAAAGGAATATTATTTGGGGGTCCAGCCATGGAGAAGAGTTTAGACACTAGGAGAAGATGAGGAACACACCCATTATCACGAAATCACATTAGGATTCTCTTTTTAACCTGTTCCTTAAAACACTAGTGCTTAGGAAATCTATTGGAGGCAGAAGCAGTCAAGGGTAGCTTAGGGTTAGGGTTAGGATTAGGGTGAGGGTTAGGGTACGGCTTAGGGTACGGGTTCGGGGAGGGGTTCGGGTAGGGCGTAGGGTATGGGTTAGGGTTAGGGTTAGGGCTAGTGTTAGGGTTAGGGCTCGGTTTAGGGTACGGGTTAGGATTAGTGTACGCGTTAGGGTTAGGGTAGGGGTTAGGGTTAGGGTACGCGTTAGGGTGAGGGTAGTTATTAAACCTATCCCACTCTCTAGATACCCCTTAGCACGTAAAGGAATAATATTTGGGGGTCCAGCCATGGAGAAGAGTTTAGACACGAGGAGAAGATAAGGAACACACCCATTATCAAGAAATCACATTAGGATTCTCTTTTTAACCTGTTCCTTAAAACACTAGTGCTTAGGAAATCTATTGGAGGCAGAAGCCGTCAAGGGTAGCTTAGGGTTAGGGTTAGGGTTAGGGTGAGGGTTAGGGTACGGTTTAGGTTACGGGTTCAGGGAGGGGTTCGGGTAGGGCGTAGGGTATGGGTTAGGGTTAGGGTTAGGGCTAGTGTTAGGGTTAGGGCTCGGTTTAGGGTACGGTTTAGGATTAGGGTATGCGTTAGGGTTAGGGTAGGGGTTAGGGTTAGGATACGCGTTAGGGTGAGGGTAGTTATTAAACCTATCCCACTCTCTAGATACCCCTTAGCACGTAAAGGAATATTATTTGGGGGTCCAGCCATGGAGAAGAGTTTAGACACGAGGAGAAGATAAGGAACACACCCATTATCAAGAAATCACATTAGGATTCTCTTTCAAACCTGTTCCTTAAATCACTAGTGCTTAGGAAATCTATTGGAGGCAGAAGCCGTCAAGGGTAGCTTAGGGTTAGGGTTAGGGTTAGGGTGAGGGTTAGGGTACGGCTTAGGGTACGGGTTCGGGGAGGGGTTCGGGTAGGGCGTAGGGTATGGGTTAAGGTTAGGGTTAGGGTTAGTGTTAGGGTTAGGGCTCAGTTTAGGGTACGGGTTAGGATTAGGTTACGCTTTAGGGTTAGGGTAGGGGTTAGGGTTAGGGTACGCTTTAGGGTGAGGGTAGTTATTAAACCTATCCCACTCTCTAGATACCCTTAGCACGTAAAGGAATATTATTTGGGGGTCCAGCCATGGAGAAGGGTTTAGACACTAGGAGAAGATAAGGAACACACCCATTATCAAGAAATCACAATATGATTCTCTTTTTAAACTGTTCCTTAAAACACTAGTGCTTAGGAAATCTATTGGAGGCAGAAGCCGTCAAGGGTAGCTTAGGGTTAGGGTTAGGGTTAGGGTGAGGGTTAGGGTACGGCTTAGGGTACGGGTTAGGAGACGGTTTCGGCTAGGGCCTAGGGTATGGGTTAGGGTTACAGTTAGGGTTAGTGTTAGGGTTAGGGCTCGGTTTAGGGTACGGGTTAGGATTAGGGTACTCGTTAGGGTTAGTGTAGCGGTTAGGGTTAGGGTACGCGTTAGGGTGAGGGTAGTTATTAAACCTATCACACTCTCTAGATACCCCTTAGCACGTAAAGGAATATTATTTGGGGGTCCAGCCATGGAGAAGAGTTTAGACACTAGGAGAAGATGAGGAACACACCCATTATCACGAAATCACATTAGGATTCTCTTTTTAACCTGTTCCTTAAAACACTAGTGCTTAGTAAATCTATTGGAGGCAGAAGCAGTCAAGGGTAGCTTAGGGTTAGGGTTAGGGTTAGGGTGAGGGTTAGGGTACGGCTTAGGGTACGGGTTCGGGGAGGGGTTCGGGTAGGGCGTAGGGTATGGGTTAGGGTTAGGGTTAGGGCTAGTGTTAGGGTTAGGGCTCGGTTTAGGGTACGGGTTAGGATTAGTGTACGCGTTAGGGTTAGGGTAGGGGTTAGGGTTAGGGTACGCGTTAGGGTGAGGGTAGTTATTAAACCTATCCCACTCTCTAGATACCCCTTAGCACGTAAAGGAATATTATTTGGGGGTCCAGCCATGGAGAAGAGTTTAGACACGAGGAGAATATAAGGAACACACCCATTATCAAGAAATCACATTAGGATTCTCTTTTTAACCTGTTCCTTAAAACACTAGTGCTTAGGAAATCTATTGGAGGCAGAAGCCGTCAAGGGTAGCTTAGGGTTAGGGTTAGGGTTAGGGTGAGGGTTAGGGTACGGCTTACGATACGGGTTCGGGGAGGTGTTCGGGTAGGGCGTAGGGTATGGGTTACGGTTAGGGTTAGGGCTAGTGTTAGGGTTAGGGCTCGGTTTAGGGTACGGGTTAGGATTAGGGTATGCGTTAGGGTTAGGGTAGGGGTTAGGGTTAGGGTACGCGTTAGGGTGAGGGTAGTTATTAAACCTATCCCACTCTCTAGATACCCCTTAGCACGTAAAGGAATATTATTTGGGGGTCCAGCCATGGAGAAGAGTTTAGACACGAGGAGAAGATAAGGAACACACCCATTATCAAGAAATCACATTAGGATTCTCCTTTAATCCTGTTCCTTAAATCACTAGTGCTTAGGAAATCTATTGGAGGCAGAAGCCGTCAAGGGTAGCCTAGGGTTAGGGTTAGGGTTAGGGTGAGGGTTAGGGTACAGCTTAGGGTACGGGTTCGGGGAGGGATTCGGGTAGGGCGTAGGGTATGGGTTAGAGTTAGGGTTAGGGATAGTGTTAGGGTTAGGGCTCAGTTTAGGGTACGGGTTAGGATTAGGGTACGCGTTAGTGTTAGGGTAGGGGTTAGGGTTAGGGTACGCTTTAGGGTGAGGGTAGTTATTAAACCTATCCCACTCTCTAGATACCCCTTAGCACGTAAAGGAATATTATTTGGGGGTCCAGCCATGGAGAAGAGTTTAGACACTAGGAGAAGATAAGGAACACACCCATTATCAAGAAATCACATTAGGATTCTCTTTTTAACCTGTTCCTTAAAACACTAGTGGTTAGGAAATCTATTGGAGGCAGAAGCAGTCAAGGGTAGCTTAGGGTTAGGGTTAGGGTTAGGGTGAGGGTTAGGGTACGGCTTAGGGTACGGGTTCGGGGAGGGGTTCGGGTAGGGCTTAGGGTATGGGTTAGGGTTAGGGTTAGGGCTAGTGTTAGGGTTAGGGCTCGGTTTAGGGTATGGGTTAGGATTAGTGTACGCGTTAGTGTTAGGGTAGGGGTTAGGGTTAGGGTACGCGTTAGGGTGAGGGTAGTTATTAAACCTATCCCACTCTCTAGATACCCCTTAGCACGTAAAGGAATATTATTTGGGGGTCCAGCCATGGAGAAGAGTTTAGACACGAGGAGAAGATAAGGAACACACCCATTATCAAGAAATCACATTAGGATTCTCTTTTTAACCTGTTCCTTAAAACACTAGTGCTTAGGAAATCTATTGGAGGCAGAAGCCGTCAAGGGTAGCTTAGGGTTAGGGTTAGGGTTAGGGTGAGGGTTAGGGTACGGTTTAGGGTATGGGTTCAGGGAGGGGTTCGGGTAGGGCGTAGGGTATGGTTTAGGGTTAGGGTTAGAGTTAGTGTTAGGGTTAGGGCTCGGTTTAGGGTACGGGTTAGGATTAGGGTACGCGCTAGGGTTAGGGTAGGGGTTAGGGTTAGGGAACGCGTTAGGGTGAGGGTAGTTATTATACCTATCACACTCTCTAGATACCCCTTAGCACATAAAGGAATATTATTTGGGGGTCCAGCCATGGAGAAGAGTTTAGACACGATGAGAATATAAGGAACACACCCATTATCAAGAAATCACATTAGGATTCTCTTTTTAACCTGTTCCTTAAAACACTAGTGCTTAGGAAATCTATTGGAGGCAGAAGCCGTCAAGGGTAGCTTAGGGTTAGGGTTAGGGTTAGGGTGAGGGTTAGGGTACGGCTTACGATACGGGTTCGGGGAGGTGTTCGGGTAGGGCGTAGGGTATGGGTTAGGGTTAGGGTTAGGGCTAGTGTTAGGGTTAGGGTTCGGTTTAGGGTACGGGTTAGGATTAGGGTATGCGTTAGGGTTAGGGTAGGGGTTAGGGTTAGGGTACGCGTTAGGGTGAGGGTAGTTATTAAACCTATCCCACTCTCTAGATACCCCTTAGCACGTAAAGGAATATTATTTGGGGGTCCAGCCATGGAGAAGAGTTTAGACACGAGGAGAAGATAAGGAACACACCCATTATCAAGAAATCACATTAGGATTCTCCTTTAAACCTGTTCCTTAAATCACTAGTGCTTAGGAAATCTATTGGAGGCAGAAGCCGTCAAGGGTAGCCTAGGGTTAGGGTTAGGGTTAGGGTGAGGGTTAGGGTACACCTTAGGGTACGGGTTCGGGGAGGGATTCGGGTAGGGCGTAGGGTATGGGTTAGAGTTAGGGTTAGGGATAGTGTTAGGGTTAGGGCTCAGTTTAGGGTACGGGTTAGGATTAGGGTACGCGTTAGTGTTAGGGTAGGGGTTAGGGTTAGGGTACGCTTTAGGGTGAGGGTAGTTATTAAACCTATCCCACTCTCTAGATACCCCTTAGCACGTAAAGGAATATTATTTGGGGGTCCAGCCATGGAGAAGAGTTTAGACACTAGGAGAAGATAAGTAACACACCCATTATCAAGAAATCACATTAGGATTCTCTTTTTAACCTGTTCCTTAAAACACTAGTGCTTAGGAAATCTATTGGAGGCAGAAGCAGTCAAGGGTAGCTTAGGGTTAGGGTTAGGGTTAGGGTGAGGGTTAGGGTACGGCTTAGGGTACGGGTGCGGGGAGGGTTTCGGGTAGGGCGTAGGGTATGGGTTAGGATTAGGGTTAGGGTTAGTGTCAGGGTTAGGGCTCGGTTTAGGGTACGGGTTAGGATTAGGGTACTCGTTAGGGTTAGGGTAGGGGTTAGGGTTAGGGTATGCGATAGGGTGAGGTTAGTTATTAAACCTATCCCACTCTCTAGATACCCCTTAGCACGTAAAGGAATATTATTTGGGGGTCCAGCCATGGAGAAGAGTTTCGACACTAGGAGAAGATAAGGAACACACCCATTATCAAGAAATCACATTAGGATTCTCTTTTTAACCTGTTCCTTAAAACACTAGTGCTTAGGAAATATATTGGAGGCAGAAGCCGTCAAGGGTAGCTTAGGGTTAGGGTTAGGGTTAGGGTGAGGGTTAGGGTACGGCTTAGGGTACGGGTTCGGGGAGGGGTTCGGGTAGGGCGTAGGGTATGGGTTAGGGTTAGGGTTAGGGCTAGTGTTAGGGTTAGGGCTCGGTTTAGGTTACGGTTTAGGATTAGGGTATGCGTTAGGGTTAGGGTAGGGGTTAGGGTTAGGATACGCGTTAGGGTGAGGGTAGTTATTAAACCTATCCCACTCTCTAGATACCCCTTAGCACGTAAAGGAATATTATTTGGGGGTCCAGCCATGGAGAAGAGTTTAGACACGAGGAGAAGATAAGGAACACACCCATTATCAAGAAATCACATTAGGATTCTCTTTTAAACCTGTTCCTTAAATCACTAGTGCTTAGGAAATCTATTGGAGGCAGAAGCCGTCAAGGGTAGCTTAGGGTTAGGGTTAGGGTTAGGGTGAGGGTTAGGGTACGGCTTAGGGTACGGGTTCGGGGAGGGGTTCGGGTAGGGCGTAGGGTATGGGTTAAGGTTAGGGTTAGGGTTAGTGTTAGGGTTAGGGCTCAGTTTAGGTTACGGGTTAGGATTAGGTTACGCGTTAGGGTTAGGGTAGGGGTTAGGGTTAGGGTACGCTTTAGGGTGAGGGTAGTTATTAAACCTATCCCACTCTCTAGATACCCCTTAGCATGTAAAGGAATATTATTTGGGGGTCCAGCCATGGAGAAGGGTTTAGACACTAGGAGAAGATAAGGAACACACCCATTATCAAGAAATCACAATATGATTCTCTTTTTAAACTGTTCCTTAAAACACTAGTGCTTAGGAAATCTATTGGAGGCAGAAGCAGTCAAGGGTAGCTTAGGATTACGCTTAGGGTTAGGGTGAGGTTTAGGGTACGGCTTAGGGTAAGGTTTAGGAGACGGTTTCGGCTAGGGCCTAGGGTATGGGTTAGGGTTACGGTTAGGGTTAGTGTTAGGGTTAGGGCTCGGTTTAGGGTACGGGTTAGGATTAGGGTACTCGTTAGGGTTAGTGTAGCGGTTAGGGTTAGGGTACGCGTTAGGGTGAGGGTAGTTATTAAACCTATCACACTCTCTAGATACCCCTTAGCACGTAAAGGAATATTATTTGGGGGTCCAGCCATGGAGAAGAGTTTAGACACTAGGAGAAGATGAGGAACACACCCATTATCACGAAATCACATTAGGATTCTCTTTTTAACCTGTTCCTTAAAACACTAGTGCTTAGGAAATCTATTGGAGGCAGAAGCAGTCAAGGGTAGCTTAGGGTTAGGGTTAGGATTAGGGTGAGGGTTAGGGTACGGCTTAGGGTACGGGTTCGGGGAGGGGTTCGGGTAGGGCGTAGGGTATGGGTTAGGGTTAGGGTTAGGGCTAGTGTTAGGGTTAGGGCTCGGTTTAGGGTACGGGTTAGGATTAGTGTACGCGTTAGGGTTAGGGTAGGGGTTAGGGTTAGGGTACGCGTTAGGGTGAGGGTAGTTATTAAACCTATCCCACTCTCTAGATACCCCTTAGCACGTAAAGGAATATTATTTGGGGGTCCAGCCATGGAGAAGAGTTTAGACACGAGGAGAAGATAAGGAACACACCCATTATCAAGAAATCACATTAGGATTCTCTTTTTAACCTGTTCCTTAAAACACTAGTGCTTAGGAAATCTATTGGAGGCAGAAGCCGTCAAGGGTAGCTTAGGGTTAGGGTTAGGGTTAGGGTGAGGGTTAGGGTACGGTTTAGGTTACGGGTTCAGGGAGGGGTTCGGGTAGGGCGTAGGGTATGGGTTAGGGTTAGGGTTAGAGTTAGTGTTAGGGTTAGGGCTCGGTTTAGGGTACGGGTTAGGATTAGGGTACGCGCTAGTGTGAGGGTAGAGGTTAGGGTTAGTGTACGCGTTAGGGTGAGGGTAGTTATTAAACCTATCACACTCTCTAGATACCCCTTAGCACATAAAGGAATATTATTTGGGGGTCCAGCCATGGAGAAGAGTTTAGACACGAGGAGAAGATAAGGAACACACCCATTATCAAGAAATCACATTAGGATTCTCTTTTTAACATGTTCCTTAAAACACTAGTGCTTAGGAAATCTATTGGAGGCAGAAGCCGTCAAGGGTAGCTTAGGGTTAGGGTTAGGGTTAGGGTGAGGGTTAGGGTACGGCTTAGGGTACGGGTTCGGGGAGGGGTTCGGGTAGGGCGTAGGGTATGGGTTAGGGTTAGGGTTAGGGCTAGTGTTAGGGTTAGGGCTCGGTTTAGGGTACAGGTTAGGATTAGGGTACGCGTTAGGGTTAGGGTAGGGGTTAGGGTTAGGGTACGCGTTAGGGTGAGGGTAGTTATTAAACCTATCCCACTCTCTAGATATCCCTTAGCACGTACAGGAATATTATTGGTGGTCCAGCCATGGAGAAGAGTTTAGACACTAGGAGAAGATAAGGAACACACCCATTATCACGAAATCACATTAGGATTCTCTTTTTAACATTTTCCTTAAAACACTAGTGCTTAGGAAATCTATTGGAGGCAGAAGCAGTCAAGGGTAGCTTAGGGTTAGGGTTAGTGTTAGGGTGAGGTTTAGGATATGGCTTAGGGTACGGGTTCGGGGAGGGGTTCCGGTAGGGCGTAGGGTATGGGTTAGGGTTAGGGTTAGGGTTAGTGTTAGGGTTAGGGCTCGGTTTAGGGTACGGGTTAGGATTAGGGTACGCGTTAGGGTTAGGGTAGGGGTTAGGGTTAGGGTACACGTTAGGGTGAGGGTAGTTATTAAATCTATTCCACTCTCTACATACCCCTTAGCACGTAAAGGAATATTATTTGGGGGTCCAGCCATGGAGAAGAGTTTAGACACGAGGAGAAGATAAGGAACACACCCATTATCAAGAAATCACATTAGGATTCTCTTTTTAACCTGTTCCTTAAAACACTAGTGCTTAGGAAATCTATTGGAGGCAGAAGCAGTCAAGGGTAGCTTAGGGTTAGGGTTAGGGTTAGGGTGAGGGTTAGGGTACGGCTTAGGGTACGGGTTCGGGGAGGGGTTCGGGTAGGGCGTAGGGTATGGGTTAGGGTTAGGGTTAGGGTTAGTGTTAGGGTTAGGGCTCGGTTTAGGGTACGGGTTAGGATTAGGGTACGCGTTAGTGTTAGGGTAGTGGTTAGGGTTAGGGTGCGCTTTAGGGTGAGGGTAGTTATTAAACCTATCCCACTCTCTAGATACCCCTTAGCACGTAAAGGAATATTATTTGGGGGTCCAGCCATGGAGAAGAGTTTAGACACTAGGAGAAGATAAGGAACACACCCATTATCAAGAAATCACAATATGATTCTCTTTTTAAACTGTTCCTTAAAACACTAGTGCTTAGGAAATCTATTGGAGGCAGAAGCCGTCAAGGGTAGCTTAGGGTTAGGGTTAGGGTTAGGGTGAGGGTTAGGGTACGGCTTAGGGTACGGGTTCGTGGAGGTGTTCGGGTAGGGCGTAGGGTATGGGTTAGGGTTAGGGTTAGGATTAGTGTTAGGGTTAGGGCTCGGTTTAGGGTACGGGTTAGGATTAGTGTACGCGCTAGGGTTAGGGTAGGGGTTAGGGTTAGGGTACGTGTTAGGGTGAGGGTAGTTATTAAACCTATCCCACTCTCTAGATACCCCTTAGCACGTAAAGGAATATTATTTGGGGGTCCAGCCATGGAGAAGAGTTTAGACACTAGGAGAAGATAAGGAACACACCCATTATCACGAAATCACATTAGGATTCTCTTTTTAACCTGTTCCTTAAAACACTAGTGCTTAGGAAATCTATTGGAGGCAGAAGCAGTCAAGGGTAGCTTAGGGTTAGTGTTAGGGTTAGGGTGAGGGTTAGGGTACGGCTTAGGGTACGGGTTCGGGGAGGGGTTCGGGTAGGGCGTAGGGTATGGGTTAGGGTTGGGGTTAGGGCAAGGGTTAGGGTTAGGGCTCGGTTTAGGGTACGGGTTAGGATTAGGGTACGCGTTAGGGTTAGGGTAGGGGTTAGGGTTAGGGTACGCGTTAGGGTGAGGGTAGTTATTAAATCTATCCCACTCTCTAGATACCCCTTAGCACGTAAAGGAATATTATTTGGGGGTCCAGCCATGGAGAAGAGTTAAGACACGAGGAGAAGATAAGGAACACACCCATTATCAAGAAATCACATTAGGATTCTCTTTTTAACCTGTTCCTTAAAACACTAGTGCTTAGGAAATCTATTGGAGGCAGAAGCAGTCAAGGGTAGCTTAGGGTTAGGGTTAGGGTTAGGGTGAGGGTTAGGGTACGGCTTAGGGTACGGGTTCGGGGAGGGGTTCGGGTAGGGCGTAGGGTATGGGTTAGGGTTAGGGTTAGGTTTAGTGTTAGGGTTAGGGCTCGGTTTAGGGTACGGGTTAGGATTAGGGTACGCGTTAGTGTTGTGGTTAGGGTTAGGGTACGCTTTAGGGTGAGGGTAGTTATTAAACCTATCCCACTTTCTAGATACCCCTTAGCACGTAAAGGAATATTATTTGGGGGTCCAGCCATGGAGAAGAGTTTAGACACTAGGAGAAGATAAGGAACACACCCATTATCAAGAAATCACAATATGATTCTCTTTTTAAACTGTTCCTTAAAACACTAGTGCTTAGGAAATCTATTGGAGGCAGAAGCCGTCAAGGGTAGCTTAGGGTTAGGGTTAGGGTTAGGGTGAGGGTTAGGGTACGGTTTAGGTTACGGGTTCAGGGAGGGGTTCGGGTAGGGCGTAGGGTATGGGTTAGGGTTAGGGTTAGAGTTAGTGTTAGGGTTAGGGCTCGGTTTAGGGTACGGGTTAGGATTAGGGTACGCGCTAGTGTGAGGGTAGAGGTTAGGGTTAGGGTACGCGTTAGGGTGAGGGTAGTTATTAAACCTATCACACTCTCTAGATACCCCTTAGCACATAAAGGAATATTATTTGGGGGTCCAGGCATGGAGAAGAGTTTAGACACGAGGAGAAGATAAGGAACACACCCATTATCAAGAAATCACATTAGGATTCTCTTTTTAACATGTTCCTTAAAACACTAGTGCTTAGGAAATCTATTGGAGGCAGAAGCCGTCAAGGGTAGCTTAGGGTTAGGGTTAGGGTTAGGGTGAGGGTTAGGGTACGGCTTAGGGTACGGGTTCGGGGAGGGGTTCGGGTAGGGCGTAGGGTATGGGTTAGGGTTAGGGTTAGGGCTAGTGTTAGGGTTAGGGCTCGGTTTAGGGTACAGGTTAGGATTAGGGTACGCGTTAGGGTTAGGGTAGGGGTTAGGGTTAGGGTACGCGTTAGGGTGAGGGTAGTTATTAAACCTATCCCACTCTCTAGATATCCCTTAGCACGTACAGGAATATTATTGGTGGTCCAGCCATGGAGAAGAGTTTAGACACTAGGAGAAGATAAGGAACACACCCATTATCACGAAATCACATTAGGATTCTCTTTTTAACATTTTCCTTAAAACACTAGTGCTTAGGAAATCTATTGGAGGCAGAAGCAGTCAAGGGTAGCTTAGGGTTAGGGTTAGGGTTAGGGTGAGGTTTAGGATATGGCTTAGGGTACGGGTTCGGGGAGGGGTTCCGGTAGTTCGTAGGGTATGGGTTAGGGTTAGGGTTAGGGTTAGTGTTAGGGTTAGGGCTCGGTTTAGGGTACGGGTTAGGATTAGGGTACGCGTTAGGGTTAGGGTAGGGGTTAGGGTTAGGATACGCGTTAGGGAGAGGGTAGTTATTAAATCTATTACACTCTCTAGATACCCCTTAGCACGTAAAGGAATATTATTTGGGGGTCCAGCCATGGAGAAGAGTTTAGACACGAGGAGAAGATAAGGAACACACCCATTATCAAGAAATCACATTAGGATTCTCTTTTTAACCTGTTCCTTAAAACACTAGTGCTTAGGAAATCTATTGGAGGCAGAAGCAGTCAAGGGTAGCTTAGGGTTAGGGTTAGGGTTAGGGTGAGGGTTAGGGTACGGCTTAGGGTACGGGTTCGGGGAGGGGTTCGGGTAGGGCGTAGGGTATGGGTTAGGGTTAGGGTTAGGGTTAGTGTTAGGGTTAGGGCTCGGTTTAGGGTACGGGTTAGGATTAGGGTACGCGTTAGTGTTAGGGTAGTGGTTAGGGTTAGGGTGCGCTTTAGGGTGAGGGTAGTTATTAAACCTATCCCACTCTCTAGATACCCCTTAGCACGTAAAGGAATATTATTTGGGGGTCCAGCCATGGAGAAGAGTTTAGACACTAGGAGAAGATAAGGAACACACCCATTATCAAGAAATCACAATATGATTCTCTTTTTAAACTGTTCCTTAAAACACTAGTGCTTAGGAAATCTATTGGAGGCAGAAGCCGTCAAGGGTAGCTTAGGGTTAGGGTTAGGGTTAGGGTGAGGGTTAGGGTACGGCTTAGGGTACGGGTTCGTGGAGGTGTTCGGGTAGGGCGTAGGGTATGTGTTAGGGTTAGGGTTAGGATTAGTGTTAGGGTTAGGGCTCGGTTTAGGGTACGGGTTAGGATTAGTGTACGCGCTAGGGTTAGGGTAGGGGTTAGGGTTAGGGTACGTGTTAGGGTGAGGGTAGTTATTAAACCTATCCCACTCTCTAGATACCCCTTAGCACGTAAAGGAATATTATTTGGGGGTCCAGCCATGGAGAAGAGTTTAGACACTAGGAGAAGATAAGGAACACACCCATTATCACGAAATCACATTAGGATTCTCTTTTTAACCTGTTCCTTAAAACACTAGTGCTTAGGAAATCTATTGGAGGCAGAAGCAGTCAAGGGTAGCTTAGGGTTAGGGTTAGGGTTAGGGTGAGGGTTAGGGTACGGCTTAGGGTACGGGTTCGGGGAGGGGTTCGGTTAGGGCGTAGGGTATGGTTTAGGGTTAGGGTTAGGTTTAGTGTTAGGGTTAGGGCTCGGTTTAGGGAACGGGTTAGGATTAGGGTACGCGTTAGTGTTAGGGTAGTGGTTAGGGTTAGGGTACGCTTTAGGGTGAGGGTAGTTATTAAACCTATCCCACTCTCTAGATACCCCTTAGCACGTAAAGGAATATTATTTGGGGGTCCAGCCATGGAGAAGAGTTTAGACACTAGGAGAAGATAAGGAACACACCCATTATCAAGAAATCACAATATGATTCTCTTTTTAAACTGTTCCTTAAAACACTAGTGCTTAGGAAATCTATTGGAGGCAGAAGCCGTCAAGGGTAGCTTAGGGTTAGGGTTAGGGTTAGGGTGAGGGTTAGGGTACGGTTTAGGGTAGGGGTTGAGGGAGGGGTTCGGGTAGGGCGTAGGGTATGGGTTAGGGTTAGGGTTAGAGTTAGTGTTAGGGTTAGGGCTCGGTTTAGGGTACGGGTTAGGATTATGGTACGCGCTAGGATTAGGGTAGGGGTTAGGGTTAGGGTACGTGTTAGGGTGAGGGTAGTTATTAAACCTATCCCACTCTCTAGATACCCCTTAGCACGTAAAGGAATATTATTTGGGGGTCCAGCCATGGAGAAGAGTTTAGACACTAGGAGAAGATAAGGAACACACCCATTATCACGAAATCACATTAGGATTCTCTTTTTAACCTGTTCCTTAAAACACTAGTGCTTAGGAAATCTATTGGAGGCAGAAGCAGTCAAGGGTAGCTTAGGGTTAGTGTTAGGGTTAGGGTGAGGGCTAGGGTATGGCTTAGGGTACGGGTTCGGGGAGGGGTTCGGGTAGGGCGTAGGGTATGGGTTAGGGTTAGGGTTAGGGCTAGCGTTAGGTTTAGGGCTCGGTTTAGGGTACGGGTTAGGATTAGGGTACGCGTTAGGGTTAGGGTAGGGGTTAGGGTTAGGGTACGCGTTAGGGTGAGGGTAGTTATTAAACCTATCCCACTCTCTAGATACCCCT
>NW_026646754.1:0-171709 GCF_949987535.1 Balaenoptera acutorostrata
GAGTGGCTGTTGGCAATTTACATCCCACCCATCAGCGTAGCAAGGCTCCCATTTCTCCATGGCCGGTCCTGCATTTCTGGTTTGGACACTTTTTTCCGCATGGCCCTTTTGCCCGCTGGGAAGCGAGACTTCTTTGGAGCGCTGATTGGCCTTTCCAGGTTGCTTGGTTGGCCAAAAAGGGCGTATGCGTTTTTTCCTGAATATATTCAGGAAAAAACGCATACGCCCTTTTTGGCCAAGGGCATCATTGTCCACGTTTTGCCGCTTTTCATGTGCTTTCAAGGCGATTCGAATCTACCTCCTGAAATCTGTTTCCTGCAATTCTGCCTTGCTTTCAAAGCCTCTTCGTTGCCTTCCCTTAATATATTTGTGGACGAGAGGTATCATTTAAAACTCTGCAGGTTTGTGAATTGCAGTGCCCCTGAGCTCCATTTTTCAACTCGCTTTTTTGGGAGCTGGCCGCAAAAGCGCAGGATTGCTTCAGGCCCTCTTCTGGTTCTGGGGGGCAGGCTGAGCTTGTGCTTAATTCTTCTTCCTGATGGGAAAATAGAGTGACCTGTGCCTGTCCCAACACCTAGAGCTAGTCTCTCATTGGTTCCCCCTCTTCCCGTTCATCCTCAGGACAAATTGCAACCTGTACGGAACAGGAGGTTAAAGGTGCTGATTCTCCAAGGAGGGAGATGGCTAGTAAATCGGCTGGAATGGCGAACCCGAGCAAAGGAGATGAGAAATGAGGTGCGTTTTAGAAACCTTTCCCGATCACATGGTGTACCATCTTCTGGGTTTCTCATGCCTGTTTTCGACGTAGGAAGATGCCCTTGAACCTGGAGATTTGGGACCCATGGGATGGGTACCATGCAGTATTACTTGAAAGGGTCTGCGTTGGCTCACCCAACCTCACCGAACCTCTCAGCCCCAAGAGTGTCGACCCTTATGTCTCAATCAGCTGTGGGTCTAGATATGGTCAATCCAGGTTGCATCACAGCCCCTGAACGAATTTTGTAAGAATTTCTCTCTCTTTCACTGCCTTTGTTTCACGGGTTTTGAAAAGTAATTTATTTTTATAATGGGGTTTAGCTGCTTTTCACGGCTGTGTTTATGCCGCTTTACACCCCCTTGACTCACTTACAAAGAGATATCAATACATAGGTTTGAAGATTCTTACTAGTCAGATATATTCTTGTGCGGTGAATAGGGGGTGTTGAGTCCAGTTCACTGAAAAAGGAATAGGTCTTGTCTCTTACATATTGGGTTTATGGAACGGTATCGGAGCTAATTTGAAACCCTTGTTTTATGCATCACCCCACCTCACCTTTCCCGTTCAGCAGCCATAGTGTGTTTTCTGAACGTGTGACTCTGTTCTGTTTTGTAATTCAGTTCAAGTGTAGCGGTTTTTACATTCCCTCTCTAAGTGATATCTTATGATAAGTGTCTTTTTCTGTGTGACTTATTTCACTTAGAATCGTCGTACCTAAATCCACTCATCGTGCTGCTACTAGCCTTATGACGTGGATTTCATGGCTGAGTGATATTCCATTGTACATGAGGACCACCACTTCTTTATCCATTTTTCTCTTTCCTAGGATATTTAAGGTGTAATGAAGTGGGGGTTCTTGTCAACAGAGCAGCCCTAAACTTTGGGGTGCCTGTGTCTTGCTGATTTTTAGTTTTCCCAATTTATACGCCCATGAGTGGAAGTGCCCTATGCTCTCCAAGCTGTGTTTTTTAGATGTTTCAGAACACACCGTACACTTCTCCAGAGTGGCTGTTGGCAATTTACATCCCACCCATCAGCGTAGCAAGGCTCCCATTTCTCCATGGCCGGTCCTGCATTTCTGGTTTGGACACTTTTTTCCGCATGGCCCTTTTGCCCGCTGGGAAGCAAGACTTCTTTGGAGCGCTGATTGGCCTTTCCAGGTTGCTTGGTTGGCCAAAAAGGGCGTATGCGTTTTTTCCTGAATATATTCAGGAAAAAACGCATACGCCCTTTTTGGCCAAGGGCATCATTGTCCACGTTTTGCCGCTTTTCATGTGCTTTCAAGGCGATTCGAATCTACCTCCTGAAATCTGTTTCCTGCAATTCTGCCTTGCTTTCAAAGCCTCTTCGTTGCCTTCCCTTAATATATTTGTGGACGAGAGGTATCATTTAAAACTCTGCAGGTTTGTGAATTGCAGTGCCCCTGAGCTCCATTTTTCAACTCGCTTTTTTGGGAGCTGGCCGCAAAAGCGCAGGATTGCTTCAGGCCCTCTTCTGGTTCTGGGGGGCAGGCTGAGCTTGTGCTTAATTCTTCTTCCTGATGGGAAAATAGAGTGACCTGTGCCTGTCCCAACCCCTAGAGCTAGTCTCTCATTGGTTCCCCCTCTTCCCGTTCATCCTCAGGACAAATTGCAACCTGTACGGAACAGGAGGTTAAAGGTGCTGATTCTCCAAGGAGGGAGATGGCTAGTAAATCGGCTGGAATGGCGAACCCGAGCAAAGGAGATGAGAAATGAGGTGCGTTTTAGAAACCTTTCCCGATCACACGGTGTACCATCTTCTGGGTTTCTCATGCCTGTTTTCGACGTAGGAAGATGCCCTTGAACCTGGAGATTTGGGACCCATGGGATGGGTACCATGCAGTATTACTTGAAAGGGTCTGCGTTGGCTCACCCAACCTCACCGAACCTCTCAGCCCCAAGAGTGTCCACCCTTATGTCTCAATCAGCTGTGGGTCTAGATATGGTCAATCCAGGTTGCATCACAGCCCCTGAACGAATTTTGTAAGAATTTCTCTCTCTTTCACTGCCTTTGTGTCACGGGTTTTGAAAAGTAATTTATTTTTATAATGGGGTTTAGCTGCTTTTCACGGCTGTGTTTATGCCGCTTTACACCCCCTTGACTCACTTACAGAGAGATATCAATACATAGGTTTGAAGATTCTTACTAGTCAGATATATTCTTGTGCGGTGAATAGGGGGTGTTGAGTCCAGTTCACTGAAAAAGGAATAGGTCTTGTCTCTTACATATTGGGTTTATGGAACGGTATCGGAGCTAATTTGAAACCCTTGTTTTATGCATCACCCCACCTCACCTTTCCCGTTCAGCAGCCATAGTGTGTTTTCTGAACGTGTGACTCTGTTCTGTTTTGTAATTCAGTTCAAGTGTAGCGGTTTTTACATTCCCTCTCTAAGTGATATCTTATGATAAGTGTCTTTTTCTGTGTGACTTATTTCACTTAGAATCGTCGTACCTAAATCCACTCATCGTGCTGCTACTAGCCTTATGACGTGGATTTCATGGCTGAGTGATATTCCATTGTACATGAGGACCACAACTTCTTTATCCATTTTTCTCTTTCCTAGGATATTTAAGGTGTAATGAAGTGGGGGTTCTTGTCAACAGAGCAGCCCTAAACTTTGGGGTGCCTGTGTCTTGCTGATTTTTAGTTTTCCCAATTTATACGCCCATGAGTGGAAGTGCCCAATGCTCTCCAAGCTGTGTTTTTTAGATGTTTCAGAACACACCGTACACTTCTCCAGAGTGGCTGTTGGCAATTTACATCCCACCCATCAGCGTAGCAAGGCTCCCATTTCTCCATGGCCGGTCCTGCATTTCTGGTTTGGACACTTTTTTCCGCATGGCCCTTTTGCCCGCTGGGAAGCGAGACTTCTTTGGAGCGCTGATTGGCCTTTCCAGGTTGCTTGGTTGGCCAAAAAGGGCGTATGCGTTTTTTCCTGAATATATTCAGGAAAAAACGCATACGCCCTTTTTGGCCAAGGGCATCATTGTCCACGTTTTGCCGCTTTTCATGTGCTTTCAAGGCGATTCGAATCTACCTCCTGAAATCTGTTTCCTGCAATTCTGCCTTGCTTTCAAAGCCTCTTCGTTGCCTTCCCTTAATATATTTGTGGACGAGAGGTATCATTTAAAACTCTGCAGGTTTGTGAATTGCAGTGCCCCTGAGCTCCATTTTTCAACTCGCTTTTTTGGGAGCTGGCCGCAAAAGCGCAGGATTGCTTCAGGCCCTCTTCTGGTTCTGGGGGGCAGGCTGAGCTTGTGCTTAATTCTTCTTCCTGATGGGAAAATAGAGTGACCTGTGCCTGTCCCAACACCTAGAGCTAGTCTCTCATTGGTTCCCCCTCTTCCCGTTCATCCTCAGGACAAATTGCAACCTGTACGGAACAGGAGGTTAAAGGTGCTGATTCTCCAAGGAGGGAGATGGCTAGTAAATCGGCTGGAATGGCGAACCCGAGCAAAGGAGATGAGAAATGAGGTGCGTTTTAGAAACCTTTCCCGATCACACGGTGTACCATCTTCTGGGTTTCTCATGCCTGTTTTCGACGTAGGAAGATGCCCTTGAACCTGGAGATTTGGGACCCATGGGATGGGTACCATGCAGTATTACTTGAAAGGGTCTGCGTTGGCTCACCCAACCTCACCGAACCTCTCAGCCCCAAGAGTGTCCACCCTTATGTCTCAATCAGCTGTGGGTCTAGATATGGTCAATCCAGGTTGCATCACAGCCCCTGAACGAATTTTGTAAGAATTTCTCTCTCTTTCACTGCCTTTGTTTCATGGGTTTTGAAAAGTAATTTATTTTTATAATGGGGTTTAGCTGCTTTTCACGGCTGTGTTTATGCCGCTTTACACCCCCTTGACTCACTTACAGAGAGATATCAATACATAGGTTTGAAGATTCTTACTAGTCAGATATATTCTTGTGCGGTGAATAGGGGGTGTTGAGTCCAGTTCACTGAAAAAGGAATAGGTCTTGTCTCTTACATATTGGGTTTATGGAACGGTATCGGAGCTAATTTGAAACCCTTGTTTTATGCATCACCCCACCTCACCTTTCCCGTTCAGCAGCCATAGTGTGTTTTCTGAACGTGTGACTCTGTTCTGTTTTGTAATTCAGTTCAAGTGTAGCGGTTTTTACATTCCCTCTCTAAGTGATATCTTATGATAAGTGTCTTTTTCTGTGTGACTTATTTCACTTAGAATCGTCGTACCTAAATCCACTCATCGTGCTGCTACTAGCCTTATGACGTGGATTTCATGGCTGAGTGATATTCCATTGTACATGAGGACCACCACTTCTTTATCCATTTTTCTCTTTCCTAGGATATTTAAGGTGTAATGAAGTGGGGGTTCTTGTCAACAGAGCAGCCCTAAACTTTGGGGTGCCTGTGTCTTGCTGATTTTTAGTTTTCCCAATTTATACGCCCATGAGTGGAAGTGCCCAATTCTCTCCAAGCTGTGTTTTTTAGATGTTTCAGAACACACCGTACACTTCTCCAGAGTGGCTGTTGGCAATTTACATCCCACCCATCAGCGTAGCAAGGCTCCCATTTCTCCATGGCCGGTCCTGCATTTCTGGTTTGGACACTTTTTTCCGCATGGCCCTTTTGCCCGCTGGGAAGCGAGACTTCTTTGGAGCGCTGATTGGCCTTTCCAGGTTGCTTGGTTGGCCAAAAAGGGCGTATGCGTTTTTTCCTGAATATATTCAGGAAAAAACGCATACGCCCTTTTTGGCCAAGGGCATCATTGTCCACGTTTTGCCGCTTTTCATGTGCTTTCAAGGCGATTCGAATCTACCTCCTGAAATCTGTTTCCTGCAATTCTGCCTTGCTTTCAAAGCCTCTTCGTTGCCTTCCCTTAATATATTTGTGGACGAGAGGTATCATTTAAAACTCTGCAGGTTTGTGAATTGCAGTGCCCCTGAGCTCCATTTTTCAACTCGCTTTTTTGGGAGCTGGCCGCAAAAGCGCAGGATTGCTTCAGGCCCTCTTCTGGTTCTGGGGGGCAGGCTGAGCTTGTGCTTAATTCTTCTTCCTGATGGGAAAATAGAGTGACCTGTGCCTGTCCCAACACCTAGAGCTAGTCTCTCATTGGTTCCCCCTCTTCCCGTTCATCCTCAGGACAAATTGCAACCTGTACGGAACAGGAGGTTAAAGGTGCTGATTCTCCAAGGAGGGAGATGGCTAGTAAATCGGCTGGAATGGCGAACCCGAGCAAAGGAGATGAGAAATGAGGTGCGTTTTAGAAACCTTTCCCGATCACACGGTGTACCATCTTCTGGGTTTCTCATGCCTGTTTTCGACGTAGGAAGATGCCCTTGAACCTGGAGATTTGGGACCCATGGGATGGGTACCATGCAGTATTACTTGAAAGGGTCTGCGTTGGCTCACCCAACCTCACCGAACCTCTCAGCCCCAAGAGTGTCCACCCTTATGTCTCAATCAGCTGTGGGTCTAGATATGGTCAATCCAGGTTGCATCACAGCCCCTGAACGAATTTTGTAAGAATTTCTCTCTCTTTCACTGCCTTTGTTTCATGGGTTTTGAAAAGTAATTTATTTTTATAATGGGGTTTAGCTGCTTTTCACGGCTGTGTTTATGCCGCTTTACACCCCCTTGACTCACTTACAGAGAGATATCAATACATAGGTTTGAAGATTCTTACTAGTCAGATATATTCTTGTGCGGTGAATAGGGGGTGTTGAGTCCAGTTCACTGAAAAAGGAATAGGTCTTGTCTCTTACATATTGGGTTTATGGAACGGTATCGGAGCTAATTTGAAACCCTTGTTTTATGCATCACCCCACCTCACCTTTCCCGTTCAGCAGCCATAGTGTGTTTTCTGAACGTGTGACTCTGTTCTGTTTTGTAATTCAGTTCAAGTGTAGCGGTTTTTACATTCCCTCTCTAAGTGATATCTTATGATAAGTGTCTTTTTCTGTGTGACTTATTTCACTTAGAATCGTCGTACCTAAATCCACTCATCGTGCTGCTACTAGCCTTATGACGTGGATTTCATGGCTGAGTGATATTCCATTGTACATGAGGACCACAACTTCTTTATCCATTTTTCTCTTTCCTAGGATATTTAAGGTGTAATGAAGTGGGGGTTCTTGTCAACAGAGCAGCCCTAAACTTTGGGGTGCCTCTGTCTTGCTGATTTTTAGTTTTCCCAATTTATACGCCCATGAGTGGAAGTGCCCAATGCTCTCCAAGCTGTGTTTTTTAGATGTTTCAGAACACACCGTACACTTCTCCAGAGTGGCTGTTGGCAATTTACATCCCACCCATCAGCGTAGCAAGGCTCCCATTTCTCCATGGCCGGTCCTGCATTTCTGGTTTGGACACTTTTTTCCGCATGGCCCTTTTGCCCGCTGGGAAGCGAGACTTCTTTGGAGCGCTGATTGGCCTTTCCAGGTTGCTTGGTTGGCCAAAAAGGGCGTATGCGTTTTTTCCTGAATATATTCAGGAAAAAACGCATACGCCCTTTTTGGCCAAGGGCATCATTGTCCACGTTTTGCCGCTTTTCATGTGCTTTCAAGGCGATTCGAATCTACCTCCTGAAATCTGTTTCCTGCAATTCTGCCTTGCTTTCAAAGCCTCTTCGTTGCCTTCCCTTAATATATTTGTGGACGAGAGGTATCATTTAAAACTCTGCAGGTCTGTGAATTGCAGTGCCCCTGAGCTCCATTTTTCAACTCGCTTTTTTGGGAGCTGGCCACAAAAGCGCAGGATTGCTTCAGGCCCTCTTCTGGTTCTGGGGGGCAGGCTGAGCTTGTGCTTAATTCTTCTTCCTGATGGGAAAATAGAGTGACCTGTGCCTGTCCCAACCCCTAGAGCTAGTCTCTCATTGTTTCCCCCTCTTCCCGTTCATCCTCAGGACAAATTGCAACCTGTACGGAACAGGAGGTTAAAGGTGCTGATTCTCCAAGGAGGGAGATGGCTAGTAAATCGGCTGGAATGGCGAACCCGAGCAAAGGAGATGAGAAATGAGGTGCGTTTTAGAAACCTTTCCCGATCACACGGTGTACCATCTTCTGGGTTTCTCATGCCTGTTTTCGACGTAGGAAGATGCCCTTGAACCTGGAGATTTGGGACCCATGGGATGGGTACCATGCAGTATTACTTGAAAGGGTCTGCGTTGGCTCACCCAACCTCACCGAACCTCTCAGCCCCAAGAGTGTCCACCCTTATGTCTCAATCAGCTGTGGGTCTAGATATGGTCAATCCAGGTTGCATCACAGCCCCTGAACGAATTTTGTAAGAATTTCTCTCTCTTTCACTGTCTTTGTTTCACGGGTTTTGAAAAGTAATTTATTTTTATAATGGGGTTTAGCTGCTTTTCACGGCTGTGTTTATGCCGCTTTACACCCCCTTGACTCACTTACAGAGAGATATCAATACATAGGTTTGAAGATTCTTACTAGTCAGATATATTCTTGTGCGGTGAATAGGGGGTGTTGAGTCCAGTTCACTGAAAAAGGAATAGGTCTTGTCTCTTACATATTGGGTTTATGGAACGGTATCTGAGCTAATTTGAAACCCTTGTTTTATGCATCACCCCACCTCACCTTTCCCGTTCAGCAGCCATAGTGTGTTTTCTGAACGTGTGACTCTGTTCTGTTTTGTAATTCAGTTCAAGTGTAGCGGTTTTTACATTCCCTCTCTAAGTGATATCTTATGATAAGTGTCTTTTTCTGTGTGACTTATTTCACTTAGAATCGTCGTACCTAAATCCACTCATCGTGCTGCTACTAGCCTTATGACGTGGATTTCATGGCTGAGTGATATTCCATTGTACATGAGGACCACAACTTCTTTATCCATTTTTCTCTTTCCTAGGATATTTAAGGTGTAATGAAGTGGGGGTTCTTGTCAACAGAGCAGCCCTAAACTTTGGGGTGCCTCTGTCTTGCTGATTTTTAGTTTTCCCAATTTATACGCCCATGAGTGGAAGTGCCCAATGCTCTCCAAGCTGTGTTTTTTAGATGTTTCAGAACACACCGTACACTTCTCCAGAGTGGCTGTTGGCAATTTACATCCCACCCATCAGCGTAGCAAGGCTCCCATTTCTCCATGGCCGGTCCTGCATTTCTGGTTTGGACACTTTTTTCCGCATGGCCCTTTTGCCCGCTGGGAAGCGAGACTTCTTTGGAGCGCTGATTGGCCTTTCCAGGTTGCTTGGTTGGCCAAAAAGGGCGTATGCGTTTTTTCCTGAATATATTCAGGAAAAAACGCATACGCCCTTTTTGGCCAAGGGCATCATTGTCCACGTTTTGCCGCTTTTCATGTGCTTTCAAGGCGATTCGAATCTACCTCCTGAAATCTGTTTCCTGCAATTCTGCCTTGCTTTCAAAGCCTCTTCGTTGCCTTCCCTTAATATATTTGTGGACGAGAGGTATCATTTAAAACTCTGCAGGTTTGTGAATTGCAGTGCCCCTGAGCTCCATTTTTCAACTCGCTTTTTTGGGAGCTGGCCGCAAAAGCGCAGGATTGCTTCAGGCCCTCTTCTGGTTCTGGGGGGCAGGCTGAGCCTGTGCTTAATTCTTCTTCCTGATGGGAAAATAGAGTGACCTGTGCCTGTCCCAACACCTAGAGCTAGTCTCTCATTGGTTCCCCCTCTTCCCGTTCATCCTCAGGACAAATTGCAACCTGTACGGAACAGGAGGTTAAAGGTGCTGATTCTCCAAGGAGGGAGATGGCTAGTAAATCGGCTGGAATGGCGAACCCGAGCAAAGGAGATGAGAAATGAGGTGCGTTTTAGAAACCTTTCCCGATCACACGGTGTACCATCTTCTGGGTTTCTCATGCCTGTTTTCGACGTAGGAAGATGCCCTTGAACCTGGAGATTTGGGACCCATGGGATGGGTACCATGCAGTATTACTTGAAAGGGTCTGCGTTGGCTCACCCAACCTCACCGAACCTCTCAGCCCCAAGAGTGTCCACCCTTATGTCTCAATCAGCTGTGGGTCTAGATATGGTCAATCCAGGTTGCATCACAGCCCCTGAACGAATTTTGTAAGAATTTCTCTCTCTTTCACTGCCTTTGTGTCACGGGTTTTGAAAAGTAATTTATTTTTATAATGGGGTTTAGCTGCTTTTCACGGCTGTGTTTATGCCGCTTTACACCCCCTTGACTCACTTACAGAGAGATATCAATACATAGGTTTGAAGATTCTTACTAGTCAGATATATTCTTGTGCGGTGAATAGGGGGTGTTGAATCCAGTTCACTGAAAAAGGAATAGGTCTTGTCTCTTACATATTGGGTTTATGGAACGGTATCGGAGCTAATTTGAAACCCTTGTTTTATGCATCACCCCACCTCACCTTTCCCGTTCAGCAGCCATAGTGTGTTTTCTGAACGTGTGACTCTGTTCTGTTTTGTAATTCAGTTCAAGTGTAGCGGTTTTTACATTCCCTCTCTAAGTGATATCTTATGATAAGTGTCTTTTTCTGTGTGACTTATTTCACTTAGAATCGTCGTACCTAAATCCACTCATCGTGCTGCTACTAGCCTTATGACGTGGATTTCATGGCTGAGTGATATTCCATTGTACATGAGGACCACCACTTCTTTATCCATTTTTCGCTTTCCTAGGATATTTAAGGTGTAATGAAGTGGGGGTTGTTGTCAACAGAGCAGCCCTAAACTTTGGGGTGCCTGTGTCTTGCTGATTTTTAGTTTTCCCAATTTATACGCCCATGAGTGGAAGTGCCCTATGCTCTCCAAGCTGTGTTTTTTAGATGTTTCAGAACACACCGTACACTTCTCCAGAGTGGCTGTTGGCAATTTACATCCCACCCATCAGCGTAGCAAGGCTCCCATTTCTCCATGGCCGGTCCTGCATTTCTGGTTTGGACACTTTTTTCCGCATGGCCCTTTTGCCCGCTGGGAAGCGAGACTTCTTTGGAGCGCTGATTGGCCTTTCCAGGTTGCTTGGTTGGCCAAAAAGGGCGTATGCGTTTTTTCCTGAATATATTCAGGAAAAAACGCATACGCCCTTTTCGGCCAAGGGCATCATTGTCCACGTTTTGCCGCTTTTCATGTGCTTTCAAGGCGATTCGAATCTACCTCCTGAAATCTGTTTCCTGCAATTCTGCCTTGCTTTCAAAGCCTCTTCGTTGCCTTCCCTTAATATATTTGTGGACGAGAGGTATCATTTAAAACTCTGCAGGTTTGTGAATTGCAGTGCCCCTGAGCTCCATTTTTCAACTCGCTTTTTTGGGAGCTGGCCGCAAAAGCGCAGGATTGCTTCAGGCCCTCTTCTGGTTCTGGGGGGCAGGCTGAGCTTGTGCTTAATTCTTCTTCCTGATGGGAAAATAGAGTGACCTGTGCCTGTCCCAACACCTAGAGCTAGTCTCTCATTGGTTCCCCCTCTTCCCGTTCATCCTCAGGACAAATTGCAACCTGTACGGAACAGGAGGTTAAAGGTGCTGATTCTCCAAGGAGGGAGATGGCTAGTAAATCGGCTGGAATGGCGAACCCGAGCAAAGGAGATGAGAAATGAGGTGCGTTTTAGAAACCTTTCCCGATCACATGGTGTACCATCTTCTGGGTTTCTCATGCCTGTTTTCGACGTAGGAAGATGCCCTTGAACCTGGAGATTTGGGACCCATGGGATGGGTACCATGCAGTATTACTTGAAAGGGTCTGCGTTGGCTCACCCAACCTCACCGAACCTCTCAGCCCCAAGAGTGTCGACCCTTATGTCTCAATCAGCTGTGGGTCTAGATATGGTCAATCCAGGTTGCATCACAGTCCCTGAACGAATTTTGTAAGAATTTCTCTCTCTTTCACTGCCTTTGTTTCACGGGTTTTGAAAAGTAATTTATTTTTATAATGGGGTTTAGCTGCTTTTCACGGCTGTGTTTATGCCGCTTTACACCCCCTTGACTCACTTACAGAGAGATATCAATACATAGGTTTGAAGATTCTTACTAGTCAGATATATTCTTGTGCGGTGAATAGGGGGTGTTGAGTCCAGTTCACTGAAAAAGGAATAGGTCTTGTCTCTTACATATTGGGTTTATGGAACGGTATCGGAGCTAATTTGAAACCCTTGTTTTATGCATCACCCCACCTCACCTTTCCCGTTCAGCAGCCATAGTGTGTTTTCTGAACGTGTGACTCTGTTCTGTTTTGTAATTCAGTTCAAGTGTAGCGGTTTTTACATTCCCTCTCTAAGTGATATCTTATGATAAGTGTCTTTTTCTGTGTGACTTATTTCACTTAGAATCGTCGTACCTAAATCCACTCATCGTGCTGCTACTAGCCTTATGACGTGGATTTCATGGCTGAGTGATATTCCATTGTACATGAGGACCACCACTTCTTTATCCATTTTTCTCTTTCCTAGGATATTTAAGGTGTAATGAAGTGGGGGTTCTTGTCAACAGAGCAGCCCTAAACTTTGGGGTGCCTGTGTCTTGCTGATTTTTAGTTTTCCCAATTTATACGCCCATGAGTGGAAGTGCCCTATGCTCTCCAAGCTGTGTTTTTTAGATGTTTCAGAACACACCGTACACTTCTCCAGAGTGGCTGTTGGCAATTTACATCCCACCCATCAGCGTAGCAAGGCTCCCATTTCTCCATGGCCGGTCCTGCATTTCTGGTTTGGACACTTTTTTCCGCATGGCCCTTTTGCCCGCTGGGAAGCAAGACTTCTTTGGAGCGCTGATTGGCCTTTCCAGGTTGCTTGGTTGGCCAAAAAGGGCGTATGCGTTGTTTCCTGAATATATTCAGGAAAAAACGCATACGCCCTTTTTGGCCAAGGGCATCATTGTCCACTTTTTGCCGCTTTTCATGTGCTTTCAAGGCGATTCGAATCTACCTCCTGAAATCTGTTTCCTGCAATTCTGCCTTGCTTTCAAAGCCTCTTCGTTGCCTTCCCTTAATATATTTGTGGACGAGAGGTATCATTTAAAACTCTGCAGGTTTGTGAATTGCAGTGCCCCTGAGCTCCATTTTTCAACTCGCTTTTTTGGGAGCTGGCCGCAAAAGCGCAGGATTGCTTCAGGCCCTCTTCTGGTTCTGGGGGGCAGGCTGAGCTTGTGCTTAATTCTTCTTCCTGATGGGAAAATAGAGTGACCTGTGCCTGTCCCAACCCCTAGAGCTAGTCTCTCATTGGTTCCCCCTCTTCCCGTTCATCCTCAGGACAAATTGCAACCTGTACGGAACAGGAGGTTAAAGGTGCTGATTCTCCAAGGAGGGAGATGGCTAGTAAATCGGCTGGAATGGCGAACCCGAGCAAAGGAGATGAGAAATGAGGTGCGTTTTAGAAACCTTTCCCGATCACACGGTGTACCATCTTCTGGGTTTCTCATGCCTGTTTTCGACGTAGGAAGATGCCCTTGAACCTGGAGATTTGGGACCCATGGGATGGGTACCATGCAGTATTACTTGAAAGGGTCTGCGTTGGCTCACCCAACCTCACCGAACCTCTCAGCCCCAAGAGTGTCCACCCTTATGTCTCAATCAGCTGTGGGTCTAGATATGGTCAATCCAGGTTGCATCACAGCCCCTGAAAGAATTTTGTAAGAATTTCTCTCTCTTTCACTGTCTTTGTTTCACGGGTTTTGAAAAGTAATTTATTTTTATAATGGGGTTTAGCTGCTTTTCACGGCTGTGTTTATGCTGCTTTACACCCCCTTGACTCACTTACAGAGAGATATCAGTACATAGGTTTGAAGATTCTTACTAGTCAGATATATCCTTGTGCGGTGAATAGGGGGTGTTGAGTCCAGTTCACTGAAAAAGGAATAGGTCTTGTCTCTTACATATTGGGTTTATGGAACGGTATCTGAGCTAATTTGAAACCCTTGTTTTATGCATCACCCCACCTCACCTTTCCCGTTCAGCAGCCATAGTGTGTTTCCTAAACGTGGGACTCTGTTCTGTTTTGCAATTCAGTTCAAGTGTAGCGGTTTTTACATTCCCTCTAGAAGTGATATCTTATGATAAGTGTCTTTTTCTGTGTGACTTATTTCACTTAGAATCGTCGTACCTAAATCCACTCATCGTGCTGCTACTAGCCTTATGACGTGGATTTCATGGCTGAGTGATATTCCATTGTACATGAGGACCACAACTTCTTTATCCATTTTTCTCTTTCCTAGGATATTTAAGGTGTAATGAAGTGGGGGTTCTTGTCCACAGAGCAGCCCTAAACTTTGGGGTGCCTGTGTCTTGCTGATTTTTAGTTTTCCCAATTTATACGCCCATGAGTGGAAGTGCCCTATGCTCTCCAAGCTGTGTTTTTTAGATGTTTCAGGACACACCGTACACTTCTCCAGAGTGGCTGTTGGCAATTTACATCCCACCCATCAGCGTAGCAAGGCTCCCATTTCTCCATGGCCGGTCCTGCATTTCTGGTTTGGACACTTTTTTCCGCATGGCCCTTTTGCCCGCTGGGAAGCGAGACTTCTTTGGAGCGCTGATTGGCCTTTCCAGGTTGCTTGGTTGGCAAAAAAGGGCGTATGCGTTTTTTCCTGAATATATTCAGGAAAAAACGCATACGCCCTTTTTGGCCAAGGGCATCATTGTCCACGTTTTGCCGCTTTTCATGTGCTTTCAAGGCGATTCGAATCTACCTCCTGAAATCTGTTTCCTGCAATTCTGCCTTGCTTTCAAAGCCTCTTCGTTGCCTTCCCTTAATATATTTGTGGACGAGAGGTATCATTTAAAACTCTGTAGGTTTGTGAATTGCAGTGCCCCTGAGCTCCATTTTTCAACTCGCTTTTTTGGGAGCTGGCCGCAAAAGCGCAGGATTGCTTCAGGCCCTCTTCTGGTTCTGGGGGGCAGGCTGAGCTTGTGCTTAATTCTTCTTCCTGATGGGAAAATAGAGTGACCTGTGCCTGTCCCAACCCCTAGAGCTAGTCTCTCATTGGTTCCCCCTCTTCCCCTTCATCCTCAGGACAAATTGCAACCTGTACGGAACAGGAGGTTAAAGGTGCTGATTCTCCAAGGAGGGAGATGGCTAGTAAATCGGCTGGAATGGCGAACCCGAGCAAAGGAGATGAGAAATGAGGTGCGTTTTAGAAACCTTTCCCGATCACACGGTGTACCATCTTCTGGGTTTCTCATGCCTGTTTTCGACGTAGGAAGATGCCCTTGAACCTGGAGATTTGGGACCCATGGGATGGGTACCATGCAGTATTACTTGAAAGGGTCTGCGTTGGCTCACCCAACCTCACCGAAACTCTCAGCCCCAAGAGTGTCCACCCTTATGTCTCAATCAGCTGTGGGTCTAGATATGGTCAATCCAGGTTGCATCACAGCCCCTGAACGAATTTTGTAAGAATTTCTCTCTCTTTCACTGTCTTTGTTTCACGGGTTTTGAAAAGTAATTTATTTTTATAATGGGGTTTAGCTGCTTTTCACGGCTGTGTTTATGCCGCTTTACACCCCCTTGACTCACTTACAGAGAGATATCAATACATAGGTTTGAAGATTCTTACTAGTCAGATATATTCTTGTGCGGTGAATAGGGGGTGTTGAGTCCAGTTCACTGAAAAAGGAATAGGTCTTGTCTCTTACATATTGGGTTTATGGAACGGTATCGGAGCTAATTTGAAACCCTTGTTTTATGCATCACCCCACCTCACCTTTCCCGTTCAGCAGCCATAGTGTGTTTTCTGAACGTGTGACTCTGTTCTGTTTTGTAATTCAGTTCAAGTGTAGCGGTTTTTACATTCCCTCTCTAAGTGATATCTTATGATAAGTGTCTTTTTCTGTGTGACTTATTTCACTTAGAATCGTCGTACCTAAATCCACTCATCGTGCTGCTACTAGCCTTATGACGTGGATTTCATGGCTGAGTGATATTCCATTGTACATGAGGACCACCACTTCTTTATCCATTTTTCGCTTTCCTAGGATATTTAAGTTGTAATGAAGTGGGGGTTCTTGTCAACAGAGCAGCCCTAAACTTTGGGGTGCCTGTGTCTTGCTGATTTTTAGTTTTCCCAATTTATACGCCCATGAGTGGAAGTGCCCTATGCTCTCCAAGCTGTGTTTTTTACATGTTTCAGAACACACCGTACACTTCTCCAGAGTGGCTGTTGGCAATTTACATCCCACCCATCAGCGTAGCAAGGCTCCCATTTCTCCATGGCCGGTCCTGCATTTCTGGTTTGGACACTTTTTTCCGCATGGCCCTTTTGCCCGCTGGGAAGCGAGACTTCTTTGGAGCGCTGATTGGCCTTTCCAGGTTGCTTGGTTGGCCAAAATGGGCGTATGCGTTTTTTCCTGAATATATTCAGGAAAAAACGCATACGCCCTTTTTGGCCAAGGGCATCATTGTCCACGTTTTGCCGCTTTTCATGTGCTTTCAAGGCGATTCGAATCTACCTCCTGAAATCTGTTTCCTGCAATTCTGCCTTGCTTTCAAAGCCTCTTCGTTGCCTTCCCTTAGTATATTTGTGGACGAGAGGTATCATTTAAAACTCTGCAGGTTTGTGAATTGCAGTGCCCCTGAGCTCCATTTTTCAACTCGCTTTTTTGGGAGCTGGCCGCAAAAGCGCAGGATTGCTTCAGGCCCTCTTCTGGTTCTGGGGGGCAGGCTGAGCTTGTGCTTAATTCTTCTTCCTGATGGGAAAATAAAGTGACCTGTGCCTGTCCCAACACCTAGAGCTTGTCTCTCATTGGTTCCCCCTCTTCCCGTTCATCCTCAGGACAAATTGCAACCTGTACGGAACAGGAGGTTAAAGGTGCTGATTCTCCAAGGAGGGAGATGGCTAGTAAATCGGCTGGAATGGCGAACCCGAGCAAAGGAGATGAGAAATGAGGTGCGTTTTAGAAACCTTTCCCGATCACACGGTGTACCATCTTCTGGGTTTCTCATGCCTGTTTTCGACGTAGGAAGATGCCCTTGAACCTGGAGATTTGGGACCCATGGGATGGGTACCATGCAGTATTACTTGAAAGGGTCTGCGTTGGCTCACCCAACCTCACCGAACCTCTCAGCCCCAAGAGTGTCCACCCTTATGTCTCAATCAGCTGTGGGTCTAGATATGGTCAATCCAGGTTGCATCACAGCCCCTGAACGAATTTTGTAAGAATTTCTCTCTCTTTCACTGCCTTTGTTTCACGGGTTTTGAAAAGTAATTTATTTTTATAATGGGGTTTAGCTGCTTTTCACGGCTGTGTTTATGCCGCTTTACACCCCCTTGACTCACTTACAGAGAGATATCAATACATAGGTTTGAAGATTCTTACTAGTCAGATATATTCTTGTGCGGTGAATAGGGGGTGTTGAGTCCAGTTCACTGAAAAAGGAATAGGTCTTGTCTCTTACATATTGGGTTTATGGAACGGTATCGGAGCTAATTTGAAACCCTTGTTTTATGCATCACCCCACCTCACCTTTCCCGTTCAGCAGCCATAGTGTGTTTTCTGAACGTGTGACTCTGTTCTGTTTTGTAATTCAGTTCAAGTGTAGCGGTTTTTACATTCCCTCTCTAAGTGATATCTTATGATTAGTGTCTTTTCTGTGTGACTTATTTCACTTAGAATCGTCGTACCTAAATCCACTCATCGTGCTGCTACTAGCCTTATGACGTGGATTTCATGGCTGAGTGATATTCCATTGTACATGAGGACCACCACTTCTTTATCCATTTTTCGCTTTCCTAGGATATTTAAGGTGTAATGAAGTGGGGGTTCTTGTCAACAGAGCAGCCCTAAACTTTGGGGTGCCTGTGTCTTGCTGATTTTTAGTTTTCCCAATTTATACGCCCATGAGTGGAAGTGCCCTATGCTCTCCAAGCTGTGTTTTTTAGATGTTTCAGAACACACCGTACACTTCTCCAGAGTGGCTGTTGGCAATTTACATCCCACCCATCAGCGTAGCAAGGCTCCCATTTCTCCATGGCCGGTCCTGCATTTCTGGTTTGGACACTTTTTTCCGCATGGCCCTTTTGCCCGCTGGGAAGCGAGACTTCTTTGGAGCGCTGATTGGCCTTTCCAGGTTGCTTGGTTGGCCAAAAAGGGCGTATGCGTTTTTTCCTGAATATATTCAGGAAAAAACGCATACGCCCTTTTTGGCCAAGGGCATCATTGTCCACGTTTTGCCGCTTTTCATGTGCTTTCAAGGCGATTCGAATCTACCTCCTGAAATCTGTTTCCTGCAATTCTGCCTTGCTTTCAAAGCCTCTTCGTTGCCTTCCCTTAATATATTTGTGGACGAGAGGTATCATTTAAAACTCTGCAGGTTTGTGAATTGCAGTGCCCCTGAGCTCCATTTTTCAACTCGCTTTTTTGGGAGCTGGCCGCAAAAGCGCAGGATTGCTTCAGGCCCTCTTCTGGTTCTGGGGGGCAGGCTGAGCTTGTGCTTAATTCTTCTTCCTGATGGGAAAATAGAGTGACCTGTGCCTGTCCCAACACCTAGAGCTAGTCTCTCATTGGTTCCCCCTCTTCCCGTTCATCCTCAGGACAAATTGCAACCTGTACGGAACAGGAGGTTAAAGGTGCTGATTCTCCAAGGAGGGAGATGGCTAGTAAATCGGCTGGAATGGCGAACCCGAGCAAAGGAGATGAGAAATGAGGTGCGTTTTAGAAACCTTTCCCGATCACACGGTGTACCATCTTCTGGGTTTCTCATGCCTGTTTTCGACGTAGGAAGATGCCCTTGAACCTGGAGATTTGGGACCCATGGGATGGGTACCATGCAGTATTACTTGAAAGGGTCTGCGTTGGCTCACCCAACCTCACCGAACCTCTCAGCCCCAAGAGTGTCCACCCTTATGTCTCAATCAGCTGTGGGTCTAGATATGGTCAATCCAGGTTGCATCACAGCCCCTGAACGAATTTTGTAAGAATTTCTCTCTCTTTCACTGCCTTTGTTTCACGGGTTTTGAAAAGTAATTTATTTTTATAATGGGGTTTAGCTGCTTTTCACGGCTGTGTTTATGCCGCTTTACACCCCCTTGACTCACTTACAGAGAGATATCAATACATAGGTTTGAAGATTCTTACTAGTCAGATATATTCTTGTGCGGTGAATAGGGGGTGTTGAGTCCAGTTCACTGAAAAAGGAATAGGTCTTGTCTCTTACATATTGGGTTTATGGAACGGTATCGGAGCTAATTTGAAACCCTTGTTTTATGCATCACCCCACCTCACCTTTCCCGTTCAGCAGCCATAGTGTGTTTTCTGAACGTGTGACTCTGTTCTGTTTTGTAATTCAGTTCAAGTGTAGCGGTTTTTACATTCCCCCTCTAAGTGATATCTTATGATAAGTGTCTTTTCTGTGTGACTTATTTCACTTAGAATCGTCGTACCTAAATCCACTCATCGTGCTGCTACTAGCCTTATGACGTGGATTTCATGGCTGAGTGATATTCCATTGTACATGAGGACCACCACTTCTTTATCCATTTTTCGCTTTCCTAGGATATTTAAGGTGTAATGAAGTGGGGGTTCTTGTCAACAGAGCAGCCCTAAACTTTGGGGTGCCTGTGTCTTGCTGATTTTTAGTTTTCCCAATTTATACGCCCATGAGTGGAAGTGCCCTATGCTCTCCAAGCTGTGTTTTTTAGATGTTTCAGAACACACCGTACACTTCTCCAGAGTGGCTGTTGGCAATTTACATCCCACCCATCAGCGTAGCAAGGCTCCCATTTCTCCATGGCCGGTCCTGCATTTCTGGTTTGGACACTTTTTTCCGCATGGCCCTTTTGCCCGCTGGGAAGCGAGACTTCTTTGGAGCGCTGATTGGCCTTTCCAGGTTGCTTGGTTGGCCAAAAAGGGCGTATGCGTTTTTTCCTGAATATATTCAGGAAAAAACGCATACGCCCTTTTTGGCCAAGGGCATCATTGTCCACGTTTTGCCGCTTTTCATGTGCTTTCAAGGCGATTCGAATCTACCTCCTGAAATCTGTTTCCTGCAATTCTGCCTTGCTTTCAAAGCCTCTTCGTTGCCTTCCCTTAATATATTTGTGGACGAGAGGTATCATTTAAAACTCTGCAGGTTTGTGAATTGCAGTGCCCCTGAGCTCCATTTTTCAACTCGCTTTTTTGGGAGCTGGCCGCAAAAGCGCAGGATTGCTTCAGGCCCTCTTCTGGTTCTGGGGGGCAGGCTGAGCTTGTGCTTAATTCTTCTTCCTGATGGGAAAATAGAGTGACCTGTGCCTGTCCCAACCCCTAGAGCTAGTCTCTCATTGGTTCCCCCTCTTCCCGTTCATCCTCAGGACAAATTGCAACCTGTACGGAACAGGAGGTTAAAGGTGCTGATTCTCCAAGGAGGGAGATGGCTAGTAAATCGGCTGGAATGGCGAACCCGAGCAAAGGAGATGAGAAATGAGGTGCGTTTTAGAAACCTTTCCCGATCACACGGTGTACCATCTTCTGGGTTTCTCATGCCTGTTTTCGACGTAGGAAGATGCCCTTGAACCTGGAGATTTGGGACCCATGGGATGGGTACCATGCAGTATTACTTGAAAGGGTCTGCGTTGGCTCACCCAACCTCACCGAACCTCTCAGCCCCAAGAGTGTCCACCCTTATGTCTCAATCAGCTGTGGGTCTAGATATGGTCAATCCAGGTTGCATCACAGCCCCTGAACGAATTTTGTAAGAATTTCTCTCTCTTTCACTGCCTTTGTTTCACGGGTTTTGAAAAGTAATTTATTTTTATAATGGGGTTTAGCTGCTTTTCACGGCTGTGTTTATGCCGCTTTACACCCCCTTGACTCACTTACAGAGAGATATCAATACATAGGTTTGAAGATTCTTACTAGTCAGATATATTCTTGTGCGGTGAATAGGGGGTGTTGAGTCCAGTTCACTGAAAAAGGAATAGGTCTTGTCTCTTACATATTGGGTTTATTGAACGGTATCGGAGCTAATTTGAAACCCTTGTTTTATGCATCACCCCACCTCACCTTTCCCGTTCAGCAGCCATAGTGTGTTTTCTGAACGTGTGACTCTGTTCTGTTTTGTAATTCAGTTCAAGTGTAGCGGTTTTTACATTCCCTCTCTAAGTGATATCTTATGATAAGTGTCTTTTCTGTGTGACTTATTTCACTTAGAATCGTCGTACCTAAATCCACTCATCGTGCTGCTACTAGCCTTATGACGTGGATTTCATGGCTGAGTGATATTCCATTGTACATGAGGACCACCACTTCTTTATCCATTTTTCGCTTTCCTAGGATATTTAAGGTGTAATGAAGTGGGGGTTCTTGTCAACAGAGCAGCCCTAAACTTTGGGGTGCCTGTGTCTTGCTGATTTTTAGTTTTCCCAATTTATACGCCCATGAGTGGAAGTGCCCTATGCTCTCCAAGCTGTGTTTTTTAGATGTTTCAGAACACACCGTACACTTCTCCAGAGTGGCTGTTGGCAAGTTACATCCCACCCATCAGCGTAGCAAGGCTCCCATTTCTCCATGGCCGGTCCTGCATTTCTGGTTTGGACACTTTTTTCCGCATGGCCCTTTTGCCCGCTGGGAAGCGAGACTTCTTTGGAGCGCTGATTGGCCTTTCCAGGTTGCTTGGTTGGCCAAAAAGGGCGTATGCGTTTTTTCCTGAATATATTCAGGAAAAAACGCATACGCCCTTTTTGGCCAAGGGCATCATTGTCCACGTTTTGCCGCTTTTCATGTGCTTTCAAGGCGATTCGAATCTACCTCCTGAAATCTGTTTCCTGCAATTCTGCCTTGCTTTCAAAGCCTCTTCGTTGCCTTCCCTTAATATATTTGTGGACGAGAGGTATCATTTAAAACTCTGCAGGTTTGTGAATTGCAGTGCCCCTGAGCTCCATTTTTCAACTCGCTTTTTTGGGAGCTGGCCGCAAAAGCGCAGGATTGCTTCAGGCCCTCTTCTGGTTCTGGGGGGCAGGCTGAGCTTGTGCTTAATTCTTCTTCCTGATGGGAAAATAGAGTGACCTGTGCCTGTCCCAACACCTAGAGCTAGTCTCTCATTGGTTCCCCCTCTTCCCGTTCATCCTCAGGACAAATTGCAACCTGTACGGAACAGGAGGTTAAAGGTGCTGATTCTCCAAGGAGGGAGATGGCTAGTAAATTGGCTGGAATGGCGAACCCGAGCAAAGGAGATGAGAAATGAGGTGCGTTTTAGAAACCTTTCCCGATCACACGGTGTACCATCTTCTGGGTTTCTCATGCCTGTTTTCGACGTAGGAAGATGCCCTTGAACCTGGAGATTTGGGACCCATGGGATGGGTACCATGCAGTATTACTTGAAAGGGTCTGCGTTGGCTCACCCAACCTCACCGAACCTCTCAGCCCCAAGAGTGTCCACCCTTATGTCTCAATCAGCTGTGGGTCTAGATATGGTCAATCCAGGTTGCATCACAGCCCCTGAACGAATTTTGTAAGAATTTCTCTCTCTTTCACTGTCTTTGTTTCACGGGTTTTGAAAAGTAATTTATTTTTATAATGGGGTTTAGCTGCTTTTCACGGCTGTGTTTATGCCGCTTTACACCCCCTTGACTCACTTACAGAGAGATATCAATACATAGGTTTGAAGATTCTTACTAGTCAGATATATCCTTGTGCGGTGAATAGGGGGTGTTGAGTCCAGTTCACTGAAAAAGGAATAGGTCTTGTCTCTTACATATTGGGTTTATGGAACGGTATCTGAGCTAATTTGAAACCCTTGTTTTATGCATCACCCCACCTCACCTTTCCCGTTCAGCAGCCATAGTGTGTTTCCTAAACGTGGGACTCTGTTCTGTTTTGCAATTCAGTTCAAGTGTAGCGGTTTTTACATTCCCTCTAGAAGTGATATCTTATGATAAGTGTCTTTTTCTGTGTGACTTATTTCACTTAGAATCGTCGTACCTAAATCCACTCATCGTGCTGCTACTAGCCTTATGACGTTGATTTCATGGCTGAGTGATATTCCATTGTACACGAGGACCACAACTTCTTTATCCATTTTTCTCTTTCCTAGGATATTTAAGGTGTAATGAAGTGGGGGTTCTTGTCAACAGAGCAGCCCTAAACTTTGGGGTGCCTGTGTCTTGCTGATTTTTAGTTTTCCCAATTTATACGCCCATGAGTGGAAGTGCCCTATGCTCTCCAAGCTGTGTTTTTTAGATGTTTCAGGACACACCGTACACTTCTCCAGAGTGGCTGTTGGCAATTTACATCCCACCCATCAGCGTAGCAAGGCTCCCATTTCTCCATGGCCGGTCCTGCATTTCTGGTTTGGACACTTTTTTCCGCATGGCCCTTTTGCCCGCTGGGAAGCGAGACTTCTTTGGAGCGCTGATTGGCCTTTCCAGGTTGCTTGGTTGGCCAAAATGGGCGTATGCGTTTTTTCCTGAATATATTCAGGAAAAAACGCATACGCCCTTTTTGGCCAAGGGCATCATTGTCCACGTTTTGCCGCTTTTCATGTGCTTTCAAGGCGATTCGAATCTACCTCCTGAAATCTGTTTCCTGCAATTCTGCCTTGCTTTCAAAGCCTCTTCGTTGCCTTCCCTTAGTATATTTGTGGACGAGAGGTATCATTTAAAACTCTGCAGGTTTGTGAATTGCAGTGCCCCTGAGCTCCATTTTTCAACTCGCTTTTTTGGGAGCTGGCCGCAAAAGCGCAGGATTGCTTCAGGCCCTCTTCTGGTTCTGGGGGGCAGGCTGAGCTTGTGCTTAATTCTTCTTCCTGATGGGAAAATAGAGTGACCTGTGCCTGTCCCAACACCTAGAGCTAGTCTCTCATTGGTTCCCCCTCTTCCCGTTCATCCTCAGGACAAATTGCAACCTGTACGGAACAGGAGGTTAAAGGTGCTGATTCTCCAAGGAGGGAGATGGCTAGTAAATCGGCTGGAATGGCGAACCCGAGCAAAGGAGATGAGAAATGAGGTGCGTTTTAGAAACCTTTCCCGATCACACGGTGTACCATCTTCTGGGTTTCTCATGCCTGTTTTCGACGTAGGAAGATGCCCTTGAACCTGGAGATTTGGGACCCATGGGATGGGTACCATGCAGTATTACTTGAAAGGGTCTGCGTTGGCTCACCCAACCTCACCGAACCTCTCAGCCCCAAGAGTGTCCACCCTTATGTCTCAATCAGCTGTGGGTCTAGATATGGTCAATCCAGGTTGCATCACAGCCCCTGAACGAATTTTGTAAGAATTTCTCTCTCTTTCACTGCCTTTGTTTCACGGGTTTTGAAAAGTAATTTATTTTTATAATGGGGTTTAGCTGCTTTTCACGGCTGTGTTTATGCCGCTTTACACCCCCTTGACTCACTTACAGAGAGATATCAATACATAGGTTTGAAGATTCTTACTAGTCAGATATATTCTTGTGCGGTGAATAGGGGGTGTTGAGTCCAGTTCACTGAAAAAGGAATAGGTCTTGTCTCTTACATATTGGGTTTATGGAACGGTATCGGAGCTAATTTGAAACCCTTGTTTTATGCATCACCCCACCTCACCTTTCCCGTTCAGCAGCCATAGTGTGTTTTCTGAACGTGTGACTCTGTTCTGTTTTGTAATTCAGTTCAAGTGTAGCGGTTTTTACATTCCCTCTCTAAGTGATATCTTATGATAAGTGTCTTTTCTGTGTGACTTATTTCACTTAGAATCGTCGTACCTAAATCCACTCATCGTGCTGCTACTAGCCTTATGACGTGGATTTCATGGCTGAGTGATATTCCATTGTACATGAGGACCACCACTTCTTTATCCATTTTTCGCTTTCCTAGGATATTTAAGGTGTAATGAAGTGGGGGTTCTTGTCAACAGAGCAGCCCTAAACTTTGGGGTGCCTGTGTCTTGCTGATTTTTAGTTTTCCCAATTTATACGCCCATGAGTGGAAGTGCCCTATGCTCTCCAAGCTGTGTTTTTTAGATGTTTCAGAACACACCGTACACTTCTCCAGAGTGGCTGTTGGCAAGTTACATCCCACCCATCAGCGTAGCAAGGCTCCCATTTCTCCATGGCCGGTCCTGCATTTCTGGTTTGGACACTTTTTTCCGCATGGCCCTTTTGCCCGCTGGGAAGCGAGACTTCTTTGGAGCGCTGATTGGCCTTTCCAGGTTGCTTGGTTGGCCAAAAAGGGCGTATGCGTTTTTTCCTGAATATATTCAGGAAAAAACGCATACGCCCTTTTTGGCCAAGGGCATCATTGTCCACGTTTTGCCGCTTTTCATGTGCTTTCAAGGCGATTCGAATCTACCTCCTGAAATCTGTTTCCTGCAATTCTGCCTTGCTTTCAAAGCCTCTTCGTTGCCTTCCCTTAATATATTTGTGGACGAGAGGTATCATTTAAAACTCTGCAGGTTTGTGAATTGCAGTGCCCCTGAGCTCCATTTTTCAACTCGCTTTTTTGGGAGCTGGCCGCAAAAGCGCAGGATTGCTTCAGGCCCTCTTCTGGTTCTGGGGGGCAGGCTGAGCTTGTGCTTAATTCTTCTTCCTGATGGGAAAATAGAGTGACCTGTGCCTGTCCCAACCCCTAGAGCTAGTCTCTCATTGGTTCCCCCTCTTCCCGTTCATCCTCAGGACAAATTGCAACCTGTACGGAACAGGAGGTTAAAGGTGCTGATTCTCCAAGGAGGGAGATGGCTAGTAAATCGGCTGGAATGGCGAACCCGAGCAAAGGAGATGAGAAATGAGGTGCGTTTTAGAAACCTTTCCCGATCACACGGTGTACCATCTTCTGGGTTTCTCATGCCTGTTTTCGACGTAGGAAGATGCCCTTGAACCTGGAGATTTGGGACCCATGGGATGGGTACCATGCAGTATTACTTGAAAGGGTCTGCGTTGGCTCACCCAACCTCACCGAACCTCTCAGCCCCAAGAGTGTCCACCCTTATGTCTCAATCAGCTGTGGGTCTAGATATGGTCAATCCAGGTTGCATCACAGCCCCTGAACGAATTTTGTAAGAATTTCTCTCTCTTTCACTGCCTTTGTTTCACGGGTTTTGAAAAGTAATTTATTTTTATAATGGGGTTTAGCTGCTTTTCACGGCTGTGTTTATGCCGCTTTACACCCCCTTGACTCACTTACAGAGAGATATCAATACATAGGTTTGAAGATTCTTACTAGTCAGATATATTCTTGTGCGGTGAATAGGGGGTGTTGAGTCCAGTTCACTGAAAAAGGAATAGGTCTTGTCTCTTACATATTGGGTTTATTGAACGGTATCGGAGCTAATTTGAAACCCTTGTTTTATGCATCACCCCACCTCACCTTTCCCGTTCAGCAGCCATAGTGTGTTTTCTGAACGTGTGACTCTGTTCTGTTTTGTAATTCAGTTCAAGTGTAGCGGTTTTTACATTCCCTCTCTAAGTGATATCTTATGATAAGTGTCTTTTCTGTGTGACTTATTTCACTTAGAATCGTCGTACCTAAATCCACTCATCGTGCTGCTACTAGCCTTATGACGTGGATTTCATGGCTGAGTGATATTCCATTGTACATGAGGACCACCACTTCTTTATCCATTTTTCGCTTTCCTAGGATATTTAAGGTGTAATGAAGTGGGGGTTCTTGTCAACAGAGCAGCCCTAAACTTTGGGGTGCCTGTGTCTTGCTGATTTTTAGTTTTCCCAATTTATACGCCCATGAGTGGAAGTGCCCTATGCTCTCCAAGCTGTGTTTTTTAGATGTTTCAGAACACACCGTACACTTCTCCAGAGTGGCTGTTGGCAAGTTACATCCCACCCATCAGCGTAGCAAGGCTCCCATTTCTCCATGGCCGGTCCTGCATTTCTGGTTTGGACACTTTTTTCCGCATGGCCCTTTTGCCCGCTGGGAAGCGAGACTTCTTTGGAGCGCTGATTGGCCTTTCCAGGTTGCTTGGTTGGCCAAAAAGGGCGTATGCGTTTTTTCCTGAATATATTCAGGAAAAAACGCATACGCCCTTTTTGGCCAAGGGCATCATTGTCCACGTTTTGCCGCTTTTCATGTGCTTTCAAGGCGATTCGAATCTACCTCCTGAAATCTGTTTCCTGCAATTCTGCCTTGCTTTCAAAGCCTCTTCGTTGCCTTCCCTTAATATATTTGTGGACGAGAGGTATCATTTAAAACTCTGCAGGTTTGTGAATTGCAGTGCCCCTGAGCTCCATTTTTCAACTCGCTTTTTTGGGAGCTGGCCGCAAAAGCGCAGGATTGCTTCAGGCCCTCTTCTGGTTCTGGGGGGCAGGCTGAGCTTGTGCTTAATTCTTCTTCCTGATGGGAAAATAGAGTGACCTGTGCCTGTCCCAACACCTAGAGCTAGTCTCTCATTGGTTCCCCCTCTTCCCGTTCATCCTCAGGACAAATTGCAACCTGTACGGAACAGGAGGTTAAAGGTGCTGATTCTCCAAGGAGGGAGATGGCTAGTAAATTGGCTGGAATGGCGAACCCGAGCAAAGGAGATGAGAAATGAGGTGCGTTTTAGAAACCTTTCCCGATCACACGGTGTACCATCTTCTGGGTTTCTCATGCCTGTTTTCGACGTAGGAAGATGCCCTTGAACCTGGAGATTTGGGACCCATGGGATGGGTACCATGCAGTATTACTTGAAAGGGTCTGCGTTGGCTCACCCAACCTCACCGAACCTCTCAGCCCCAAGAGTGTCCACCCTTATGTCTCAATCAGCTGTGGGTCTAGATATGGTCAATCCAGGTTGCATCACAGCCCCTGAACGAATTTTGTAAGAATTTCTCTCTCTTTCACTGTCTTTGTTTCACGGGTTTTGAAAAGTAATTTATTTTTATAATGGGGTTTAGCTGCTTTTCACGGCTGTGTTTATGCCGCTTTACACCCCCTTGACTCACTTACAGAGAGATATCAATACATAGGTTTGAAGATTCTTACTAGTCAGATATATCCTTGTGCGGTGAATAGGGGGTGTTGAGTCCAGTTCACTGAAAAAGGAATAGGTCTTGTCTCTTACATATTGGGTTTATGGAACGGTATCTGAGCTAATTTGAAACCCTTGTTTTATGCATCACCCCACCTCACCTTTCCCGTTCAGCAGCCATAGTGTGTTTCCTAAACGTGGGACTCTGTTCTGTTTTGCAATTCAGTTCAAGTGTAGCGGTTTTTACATTCCCTCTAGAAGTGATATCTTATGATAAGTGTCTTTTTCTGTGTGACTTATTTCACTTAGAATCGTCGTACCTAAATCCACTCATCGTGCTGCTACTAGCCTTATGACGTTGATTTCATGGCTGAGTGATATTCCATTGTACACGAGGACCACAACTTCTTTATCCATTTTTCTCTTTCCTAGGATATTTAAGGTGTAATGAAGTGGGGGTTCTTGTCAACAGAGCAGCCCTAAACTTTGGGGTGCCTGTGTCTTGCTGATTTTTAGTTTTCCCAATTTATACGCCCATGAGTGGAAGTGCCCTATGCTCTCCAAGCTGTGTTTTTTAGATGTTTCAGGACACACCGTACACTTCTCCAGAGTGGCTGTTGGCAATTTACATCCCACCCATCAGCGTAGCAAGGCTCCCATTTCTCCATGGCCGGTCCTGCATTTCTGGTTTGGACACTTTTTTCCGCATGGCCCTTTTGCCCGCTGGGAAGCGAGACTTCTTTGGAGCGCTGATTGGCCTTTCCAGGTTGCTTGGTTGGCCAAAATGGGCGTATGCGTTTTTTCCTGAATATATTCAGGAAAAAACGCATACGCCCTTTTTGGCCAAGGGCATCATTGTCCACGTTTTGCCGCTTTTCATGTGCTTTCAAGGCGATTCGAATCTACCTCCTGAAATCTGTTTCCTGCAATTCTGCCTTGCTTTCAAAGCCTCTTCGTTGCCTTCCCTTAGTATATTTGTGGACGAGAGGTATCATTTAAAACTCTGCAGGTTTGTGAATTGCAGTGCCCCTGAGCTCCATTTTTCAACTCGCTTTTTTGGGAGCTGGCCGCAAAAGCGCAGGATTGCTTCAGGCCCTCTTCTGGTTCTGGGGGGCAGGCTGAGCTTGTGCTTAATTCTTCTTCCTGATGGGAAAATAGAGTGACCTGTGCCTGTCCCAACACCTAGAGCTAGTCTCTCATTGGTTCCCCCTCTTCCCGTTCATCCTCAGGACAAATTGCAACCTGTACGGAACAGGAGGTTAAAGGTGCTGATTCTCCAAGGAGGGAGATGGCTAGTAAATCGGCTGGAATGGCGAACCCGAGCAAAGGAGATGAGAAATGAGGTGCGTTTTAGAAACCTTTCCCGATCACACGGTGTACCATCTTCTGGGTTTCTCATGCCTGTTTTCGACGTAGGAAGATGCCCTTGAACCTGGAGATTTGGGACCCATGGGATGGGTACCATGCAGTATTACTTGAAAGGGTCTGCGTTGGCTCACCCAACCTCACCGAACCTCTCAGCCCCAAGAGTGTCCACCCTTATGTCTCAATCAGCTGTGGGTCTAGATATGGTCAATCCAGGTTGCATCACAGCCCCTGAACGAATTTTGTAAGAATTTCTCTCTCTTTCACTGCCTTTGTTTCACGGGTTTTGAAAAGTAATTTATTTTTATAATGGGGTTTAGCTGCTTTTCACGGCTGTGTTTATGCCGCTTTACACCCCCTTGACTCACTTACAGAGAGATATCAATACATAGGTTTGAAGATTCTTACTAGTCAGATATATTCTTGTGCGGTGAATAGGGGGTGTTGAGTCCAGTTCACTGAAAAAGGAATAGGTCTTGTCTCTTACATATTGGGTTTATGGAACGGTATCGGAGCTAATTTGAAACCCTTGTTTTATGCATCACCCCACCTCACCTTTCCCGTTCAGCAGCCATAGTGTGTTTTCTGAACGTGTGACTCTGTTCTGTTTTGTAATTCAGTTCAAGTGTAGCGGTTTTTACATTCCCTCTCTAAGTGATATCTTATGATAAGTGTCTTTTCTGTGTGACTTATTTCACTTAGAATCGTCGTACCTAAATCCACTCATCGTGCTGCTACTAGCCTTATGACGTGGATTTCATGGCTGAGTGATATTCCATTGTACATGAGGACCACCACTTCTTTATCCATTTTTCGCTTTCCTAGGATATTTAAGGTGTAATGAAGTGGGGGTTCTTGTCAACAGAGCAGCCCTAAACTTTGGGGTGCCTGTGTCTTGCTGATTTTTAGTTTTCCCAATTTATACGCCCATGAGTGGAAGTGCCCTATGCTCTCCAAGCTGTGTTTTTTAGATGTTTCAGAACACACCGTACACTTCTCCAGAGTGGCTGTTGGCAAGTTACATCCCACCCATCAGCGTAGCAAGGCTCCCATTTCTCCATGGCCGGTCCTGCATTTCTGGTTTGGACACTTTTTTCCGCATGGCCCTTTTGCCCGCTGGGAAGCGAGACTTCTTTGGAGCGCTGATTGGCCTTTCCAGGTTGCTTGGTTGGCCAAAAAGGGCGTATGCGTTTTTTCCTGAATATATTCAGGAAAAAACGCATACGCCCTTTTTGGCCAAGGGCATCATTGTCCACGTTTTGCCGCTTTTCATGTGCTTTCAAGGCGATTCGAATCTACCTCCTGAAATCTGTTTCCTGCAATTCTGCCTTGCTTTCAAAGCCTCTTCGTTGCCTTCCCTTAATATATTTGTGGACGAGAGGTATCATTTAAAACTCTGCAGGTTTGTGAATTGCAGTGCCCCTGAGCTCCATTTTTCAACTCGCTTTTTTGGGAGCTGGCCGCAAAAGCGCAGGATTGCTTCAGGCCCTCTTCTGGTTCTGGGGGGCAGGCTGAGCTTGTGCTTAATTCTTCTTCCTGATGGGAAAATAGAGTGACCTGTGCCTGTCCCAACACCTAGAGCTAGTCTCTCATTGGTTCCCCCTCTTCCCGTTCATCCTCAGGACAAATTGCAACCTGTACGGAACAGGAGGTTAAAGGTGCTGATTCTCCAAGGAGGGAGATGGCTAGTAAATCGGCTGGAATGGCGAACCCGAGCAAAGGAGATGAGAAATGAGGTGCGTTTTAGAAACCTTTCCCGATCACACGGTGTACCATCTTCTGGGTTTCTCATGCCTGTTTTCGACGTAGGAAGATGCCCTTGAACCTGGAGATTTGGGACCCATGGGATGGGTACCATGCAGTATTACTTGAAAGGGTCTGCGTTGGCTCACCCAACCTCACCGAACCTCTCAGCCCCAAGAGTGTCCACCCTTATGTCTCAATCAGCTGTGGGTCTAGATATGGTCAATCCAGGTTGCATCACAGCCCCTGAACGAATTTTGTAAGAATTTCTATCTCTTTCACTGTCTTTGTTTCACGGGTTTTGAAAAGTAATTTATTTTTATAATGGGGTTTAGCTGCTTTTCACGGCTGTGTTTATGCCGCTTTACACCCCCTTGACTCACTTACAGAGAGATATCAATACATAGGTTTGAAGATTCTTACTAGTCAGATATATCCTTGTGCGGTGAATAGGGGGTGTTGAGTCCAGTTCACTGAAAAAGGAATAGGTCTTGTCTCTTACATATTGGGTTTATGGAACGGTATCTGAGCTAATTTGAAACCCTTGTTTTATGCATCACCCCACCTCACCTTTCCCGTTCAGCAGCCATAGTGTGTTTCCTAAACGTGGGACTCTGTTCTGTTTTGCAATTCAGTTCAAGTGTAGCGGTTTTTACATTCCCTCTAGAAGTGATATCTTATGATAAGTGTCTTTTTCTGTGTGACTTATTTCACTTAGAATCGTCGTACCTAAATCCACTCATCGTGCTGCTACTAGCCTTATGACGTTGATTTCATGGCTGAGTGATATTCCATTGTACACGAGGACCACAACTTCTTTATCCATTTTTCTCTTTCCTAGGATATTTAAGGTGTAATGAAGTGGGGGTTCTTGTCCACAGAGCAGCCCTAAACTTTGGGGTGCCTGTGTCTTGCTGATTTTTAGTTTTCCCAATTTATACGCCCATGAGTGGAAGTGCCCTATGCTCTCCAAGCTGTGTTTTTTAGATGTTTCAGGACACACCGTACACTTCTCCAGAGTGGCTGTTGGCAATTTACATCCCACCCATCAGCGTAGCAAGGCTCCCATTTCTCCATGGCCGGTCCTGCATTTCTGGTTTGGACACTTTTTTCCGCATGGCCCTTTTGCCCGCTGGGAAGCGAGACTTCTTTGGAGCGCTGATTGGCCTTTCCAGGTTGCTTGGTTGGCCAAAAAGGGCGTATGCGTTTTTTCCTGAATATATTCAGGAAAAAACGCATACGCCCTTTTTGGCCAAGGGCATCATTGTCCACGTTTTGCCGCTTTTCATGTGCTTTCAAGGCGATTCGAATCTACCTCCTGAAATCTGTTTCCTGCAATTCTGCCTTGCTTTCAAAGCCTCTTCGTTGCCTTCCCTTAATATATTTGTGGACGAGAGGTATCATTTAAATCTCTGCAGGCCTGTGAATTGCAGTGACCCTGAGCTCCATTTTTCAACTCGCTTTTTTGGGAGCTGGCCGCAAAAGCGCAGGATTGCTTCAGGCCCTCTTCTGGTTCTGGGGGGCAGGCTGAGCTTGTGCTTAATTCTTCTTCCTGATGGGAAAATAGAGTGACCTGTGCCTGTCCCAACCCCTAGAGCTAGTCTCTCATTGGTTCCCCCTCTTCCCCTTCATCCTCAGGACAAATTGCAACCTGTACGGAACAGGAGGTTAAAGGTGCTGATTCTCCAAGGAGGGAGATGGCTAGTAAATCGGCTGGAATGGCGAACCCGAGCAAAGGAGATGAGAAATGAGGTGCGTTTTAGAAACCTTTCCCGATCACACGGTGTACCATCTTCTGGGTTTCTCATGCCTGTTTTCGACGTAGGAAGATGCCCTTGAACCTGGAGATTTGGGACCCATGGGATGGGTACCATGCAGTATTACTTGAAAGGGTCTGCGTTGGCTCACCCAACCTCACCGAACCTCTCAGCCCCAAGAGTGTCCACCCTTATGTCTCAATCAGCTGTGGGTCTAGATATGGTCAATCCAGGTTGCATCACAGCCCCTGAACGAATTTTGTAAGAATTTCTCTCTCTTTCACTGCCTTTGTTTCACGGGTTTTGAAAAGTAATTTATTTTTATAATGGGGTTTAGCTGCTTTTCACGGCTGTGTTTATGCCGCTTTACACCCCCTTGACTCACTTACAGAGAGATATCAATACATAGGTTTGAAGATTCTTACTAGTCAGATATATTCTTGTGCGGTGAATAGGGGGTGTTGAGTCCAGTTCACTGAAAAAGGAATAGGTCTTGTCTCTTACATATTGGGTTTATGGAACGGTATCGGAGCTAATTTGAAACCCTTGTTTTATGCATCACCCCACCTCACCTTTCCCGTTCAGCAGCCATAGTGTGTTTTCTGAACGTGTGACTCTGTTCTGTTTTGTAATTCAGTTCAAGTGTAGCGGTTTTTACATTCCCTCTCTAAGTGATATCTTATGATAAGTGTCTTTTCTGTGTGACTTATTTCACTTAGAATCGTCGTACCTAAATCCACTCATCGTGCTGCTACTAGCCTTATGACGTGGGTTTCATGGCTGAGTGATATTCCATTGTACATGAGGACCACCACTTCTTTATCCATTTTTCGCTTTCCTAGGATATTTAAGGTGTAATGAAGTGGGGGTTCTTGTCAACAGAGCAGCCCTAAACTTTGGGGTGCCTGTGTCTTGCTGATTTTTAGTTTTCCCAATTTATACGCCCATGAGTGGAAGTGCCCTATGCTCTCCAAGCTGTGTTTTTTAGATGTTTCAGAACACACCGTACACTTCTCCAGAGTGGCTGTTGGCAATTTACATCCCACCCATCAGCGTAGCAAGGCTCCCATTTCTCCATGGCCGGTCCTGCATTTCTGGTTTGGACACTTTTTTCCGCATGGCCCTTTTGCCCGCTGGGAAGCGAGACTTCTTTGGAGCGCTGATTGGCCTTTCCAGGTTGCTTGGTTGGCCAAAAAGGGCGTATGCGTTTTTTCCTGAATATATTCAGGAAAAAACGCATACGCCCTTTTTGGCCAAGGGCATCATTGTCCACGTGTTGCCGCTTTTCATGTGCTTTCAAGGCGATTCAAATCTACCTCCTGAAATCTGTTTCCTGCAATTCTGCCTTGCTTTCAAAGCCTCTTCGTTGCCTTCCCTTAATATATTTGTGGACGAGAGGTATCATTTAAAACTCTGCAGGTTTGTGAATTGCAGAGCCCCTGAGCTCCATTTTTCAACTCGCTTTTTTGGGAGCTGGCCGCAAAAGCGCAGGATTGCTTCAGGCCCTCTTCTGGTTCTGGGGGGCAGGCTGAGCTTGTGCTTAATTCTTCTTCCTGATGGGAAAATAGAGTGACCTGTGCCTGTCCCAACACCTAGAGCTAGTCTCTCATTGGTTCCCCCTCTTCCCGTTCATCCTCAGGACAAATTGCAACCTGTACGGAACAGGAGGTTAAAGGTGCTGATTCTCCAAGGAGGGAGATGGCTAGTAAATCGGCTGGAATGGCGAACCCGAGCAAAGGAGATGAGAAATGAGGTGCGTTTTAGAAACCTTTCCCGATCACACGGTGTACCATCTTCTGGGTTTCTCATGCCTGTTTTCGACGTAGGAAGATGCCCTTGAACCTGGAGATTTGGGACCCATGGGATGGGTACCATGCAGTATTACTTGAAAGGGTCTGCGTTGGCTCACCCAACCTCACCGAACCTCTCAGCCCCAAGAGTGTCCACCCTTATGTCTCAATCAGCTGTGGGTCTAGATATGGTCAATCCAGGTTGCATCACAGCCCCTGAACGAATTTTGTAAGAATTTCTCTCTCTTTCACTGCCTTTGTTTCACGGGTTTTGAAAAGTAATTTATTTTTATAATGGGGTTTAGCTGCTTTTCACGGCTGTGTTTATGCCGCTTTACACCCCCTTGACTCACTTACAGAGAGATATCAATACATAGGTTTGAAGATTCTTACTAGTCAGATATATTCTTGTGCGGTGAATAGGGGGTGTTGAGTCCAGTTCACTGAAAAAGGAATAGGTCTTGTCTCTTACATATTGGGTTTATGGAACGGTATCGGAGCTAATTTGAAACCCTTGTTTTATGCATCACCCCACCTCACCTTTCCCGTTCAGCAGCCATAGTGTGTTTTCTGAACGTGTGACTCTGTTCTGTTTTGTAATTCAGTTCAAGTGTAGCGGTTTTTACATTCCCTCTCTAAGTGATATCTTATGATAAGTGTCTTTTCTGTGTGACTTATTTCACTTAGAATCGTCGTACCTAAATCCACTCATCGTGCTGCTACTAGCCTTATGACGTGGATTTCATGGCTGAGTGATATTCCATTGTACATGAGGACCACCACTTCTTTATCCATTTTTCGCTTTCCTAGGATATTTAAGGTGTAATGAAGTGGGGGTTCTTGTCAACAGAGCAGCCCTAAACTTTGGGGTGCCTGTGTCTTGCTGATTTTTAGTTTTCCCAATTTATACGCCCATGAGTGGAAGTGCCCTATGCTCTCCAAGCTGTGTTTTTTAGATGTTTCAGAACACACCGTACACTTCTCCAGAGTGGCTGTTGGCAAGTTACATCCCACCCATCAGCGTAGCAAGGCTCCCATTTCTCCATGGCCGGTCCTGCATTTCTGGTTTGGACACTTTTTTCCGCATGGCCCTTTTGCCCGCTGGGAAGCGAGACTTCTTTGGAGCGCTGATTGGCCTTTCCAGGTTGCTTGGTTGGCCAAAAAGGGCGTATGCGTTTTTTCCTGAATATATTCAGGAAAAAACGCATACGCCCTTTTTGGCCAAGGGCATCATTGTCCACGTTTTGCCGCTTTTCATGTGCTTTCAAGGCGATTCGAATCTACCTCCTGAAATCTGTTTCCTGCAATTCTGCCTTGCTTTCAAAGCCTCTTCGTTGCCTTCCCTTAATATATTTGTGGACGAGAGGTATCATTTAAAACTCTGCAGGTTTGTGAATTGCAGTGCCCCTGAGCTCCATTTTTCAACTCGCTTTTTTGGGAGCTGGCCGCAAAAGCGCAGGATTGCTTCAGGCCCTCTTCTGGTTCTGGGGGGCAGGCTGAGCTTGTGCTTAATTCTTCTTCCTGATGGGAAAATAGAGTGACCTGTGCCTGTCCCAACACCTAGAGCTAGTCTCTCATTGGTTCCCCCTCTTCCCGTTCATCCTCAGGACAAATTGCAACCTGTACGGAACAGGAGGTTAAAGGTGCTGATTCTCCAAGGAGGGAGATGGCTAGTAAATCGGCTGGAATGGCGAACCCGAGCAAAGGAGATGAGAAATGAGGTGCGTTTTAGAAACCTTTCCCGATCACACGGTGTACCATCTTCTGGGTTTCTCATGCCTGTTTTCGACGTAGGAAGATGCCCTTGAACCTGGAGATTTGGGACCCATGGGATGGGTACCATGCAGTATTACTTGAAAGGGTCTGCGTTGGCTCACCCAACCTCACCGAACCTCTCAGCCCCAAGAGTGTCCACCCTTATGTCTCAATCAGCTGTGGGTCTAGATATGGTCAATCCAGGTTGCATCACAGCCCCTGAACGAATTTTGTAAGAATTTCTCTCTCTTTCACTGTCTTTGTTTCACGGGTTTTGAAAAGTAATTTATTTTTATAATGGGGTTTAGCTGCTTTTCACGGCTGTGTTTATGCCGCTTTACACCCCCTTGACTCACTTACAGAGAGATATCAATACATAGGTTTGAAGATTCTTACTAGTCAGATATATCCTTGTGCGGTGAATAGGGGGTGTTGAGTCCAGTTCACTGAAAAAGGAATAGGTCTTGTCTCTTACATATTGGGTTTATGGAACGGTATCTGAGCTAATTTGAAACCCTTGTTTTATGCATCACCCCACCTCACCTTTCCCGTTCAGCAGCCATAGTGTGTTTCCTAAACGTGGGACTCTGTTCTGTTTTGCAATTCAGTTCAAGTGTAGCGGTTTTTACATTCCCTCTAGAAGTGATATCTTATGATAAGTGTCTTTTTCTGTGTGACTTATTTCACTTAGAATCGTCGTACCTAAATCCACTCATCGTGCTGCTACTAGCCTTATGACGTTGATTTCATGGCTGAGTGATATTCCATTGTACACGAGGACCACAACTTCTTTATCCATTTTTCTCTTTCCTAGGATATTTAAGGTGTAATGAAGTGGGGGTTCTTGTCCACAGAGCAGCCCTAAACTTTGGGGTGCCTGTGTCTTGCTGATTTTTAGTTTTCCCAATTTATACGCCCATGAGTGGAAGTGCCCTATGCTCTCCAAGCTGTGTTTTTTAGATGTTTCAGGACACACCGTACACTTCTCCAGAGTGGCTGTTGGCAATTTACATCCCACCCATCAGCGTAGCAAGGCTCCCATTTCTCCATGGCCGGTCCTGCATTTCTGGTTTGGACACTTTTTTCCGCATGGCCCTTTTGCCCGCTGGGAAGCGAGACTTCTTTGGAGCGCTGATTGGCCTTTCCAGGTTGCTTGGTTGGCCAAAAAGGGCGTATGCGTTTTTTCCTGAATATATTCAGGAAAAAACGCATACGCCCTTTTTGGCCAAGGGCATCATTGTCCACGTTTTGCCGCTTTTCATGTGCTTTCAAGGCGATTCGAATCTACCTCCTGAAATCTGTTTCCTGCAATTCTGCCTTGCTTTCAAAGCCTCTTCGTTGCCTTCCCTTAATATATTTGTGGACGAGAGGTATCATTTAAATCTCTGCAGGCCTGTGAATTGCAGTGACCCTGAGCTCCATTTTTCAACTCGCTTTTTTGGGAGCTGGCCGCAAAAGCGCAGGATTGCTTCAGGCCCTCTTCTGGTTCTGGGGGGCAGGCTGAGCTTGTGCTTAATTCTTCTTCCTGATGGGAAAATAGAGTGACCTGTGCCTGTCCCAACACCTAGAGCTAGTCTCTCATTGGTTCCCCCTCTTCCCCTTCATCCTCAGGACAAATTGCAACCTGTACGGAACAGGAGGTTAAAGGTGCTGATTCTCCAAGGAGGGAGATGGCTAGTAAATCGGCTGGAATGGCGAACCCGAGCAAAGGAGATGAGAAATGAGGTGCGTTTTAGAAACCTTTCCCGATCACACGGTGTACCATCTTCTGGGTTTCTCATGCCTGTTTTCGACGTAGGAAGATGCCCTTGAACCTGGAGATTTGGGACCCATGGGATGGGTACCATGCAGTATTACTTGAAAGGGTCTGCGTTGGCTCACCCAACCTCACCGAACCTCTCAGCCCCAAGAGTGTCCACCCTTATGTCTCAATCAGCTGTGGGTCTAGATATGGTCAATCCAGGTTGCATCACAGCCCCTGAACGAATTTTGTAAGAATTTCTCTCTCTTTCACTGCCTTTGTTTCACGGGTTTTGAAAAGTAATTTATTTTTATAATGGGGTTTAGCTGCTTTTCACGGCTGTGTTTATGCCGCTTTACACCCCCTTGACTCACTTACAGAGAGATATCAATACATAGGTTTGAAGATTCTTACTAGTCAGATATATTCTTGTGCGGTGAATAGGGGGTGTTGAGTCCAGTTCACTGAAAAAGGAATAGGTCTTGTCTCTTACATATTGGGTTTATGGAACGGTATCGGAGCTAATTTGAAACCCTTGTTTTATGCATCACCCCACCTCACCTTTCCCGTTCAGCAGCCATAGTGTGTTTTCTGAACGTGTGACTCTGTTCTGTTTTGTAATTCAGTTCAAGTGTAGCGGTTTTTACATTCCCTCTCTAAGTGATATCTTATGATAAGTGTCTTTTCTGTTTGACTTATTTCACTTAGAATCGTCGTACCTAAATCCACTCATCGTGCTGCTACTAGCCTTATGACGTGGATTTCATGGCTGAGTGATATTCCATTGTACATGAGGACCACCACTTCTTTATCCATTTTTCGCTTTCCTAGGATATTTAAGGTGTAATGAAGTGGGGGTTCTTGTCAACAGAGCAGCCCTAAACTTTGGGGTGCCTGTGTCTTGCTGATTTTTAGTTTTCCCAATTTATACGCCCATGAGTGGAAGTGCCCTATGCTCTCCAAGCTGTGTTTTTTACATGTTTCAGAACACACCGTACACTTCTCCAGAGTGGCTGTTGGCAATTTACATCCCACCCATCAGCGTAGCAAGGCTCCCATTTCTCCATGGCCGGTCCTGCATTTCTGGTTTGGACACTTTTTTCCGCATGGCCCTTTTGCCCGCTGGGAAGCGAGACTTCTTTGGAGCGCTGATTGGCCTTTCCAGGTTGCTTGGTTGGCCAAAAAGGGCGTATGTGTTTTTTCCTGAATATATTCAGGAAAAAACGCATACGCCCTTTTTGGCCAAGGGCATCATTGTCCACGTTTTGCCGCTTTTCATGTGCTTTCAAGGCGATTCAAATCTACCTCCTGAAATCTGTTTCCTGCAATTCTGCCTTGCTTTCAAAGCCTCTTCGTTGCCTTCCCTTAATATATTTGTGGACGAGAGGTATCATTTAAAACTCTGCAGGTTTGTGAATTGCAGTGCCCCTGAGCTCCATTTTTCAACTCGCTTTTTTGGGAGCTGGCCGCAAAAGCGCAGGATTGCTTCAGGCCCTCTTCTGGTTCTGGGGGGCAGGCTGAGCTTGTGCTTAATTCTTCTTCCTGATGGGAAAATAGAGTGACCTGTGCCTGTCCCAACACCTAGAGCTAGTCTCTCATTGGTTCCCCCTCTTCCCGTTCATCCTCAGGACAAATTGCAACCTGTACGGAACAGGAGGTTAAAGGTGCTGATTCTCCAAGGAGGGAGATGGCTAGTAAATCGGCTGGAATGGCGAACCCGAGCAAAGGAGATGAGAAATGAGGTGCGTTTTAGAAACCTTTCCCGATCACACGGTGTACCATCTTCTGGGTTTCTCATGCCTGTTTTCGACGTAGGAAGATGCCCTTGAACCTGGAGATTTGGGACCCATGGGATGGGTACCATGCAGTATTACTTGAAAGGGTCTGCGTTGGCTCACCCAACCTCACCGAACCTCTCAGCCCCAAGAGTGTCCACCCTTATGTCTCAATCAGCTGTGGGTCTAGATATGGTCAATCCAGGTTGCATCACAGCCCCTGAACGAATTTTGTAAGAATTTCTCTCTCTTTCACTGTCTTTGTTTCACGGGTTTTGAAAAGTAATTTATTTTTATAATGGGGTTTAGCTGCTTTTCACGGCTGTGTTTATGCCGCTTTACACCCCCTTGACTCACTTACAGAGAGATATCAATACATAGGTTTGAAGATTCTTACTAGTCAGATATATTCTTGTGCGGTGAATAGGGGGTGTTGAGTCCAGTTCACTGAAAAAGGAATAGGTCTTGTCTCTTACATATTGGGTTTATGGAACGGTATCTGAGCTAATTTGAAACCCTTGTTTTATGCATCACCCCACCTCACCTTTCCCGTTCAGCAGCCATAGTGTGTTTCCTAAACGTGGGACTCTGTTCTGTTTTGCAATTCAGTTCAAGTGTAGCGGTTTTTACATTCCCTCTAGAAGTGATATCTTATGATAAGTGTCTTTTTCTGTGTGACTTATTTCACTTAGAATCGTCGTACCTAAATCCACTCATCGTGCTGCTACTAGCCTTATGACGTTGATTTCATGGCTGAGTGATATTCCATTGTACATGAGGACCACAACTTCTTTATCCATTTTTCTCTTTCCTAGGATATTTAAGGTGTAATGAAGTGGGGGTTCTTGTCCACAGAGCAGCCCTAAACTTTGGGGTGCCTGTGTCTTGCTGATTTTTAGTTTTCCCAATTTATACGCCCATGAGTGGAAGTGCCCTATGCTCTCCAAGCTGTGTTTTTTAGATGTTTCAGGACACACCGTACACTTCTCCAGAGTGGCTGTTGGCAATTTACATCCCACCCATCAGCGTAGCAAGGCTCCCATTTCTCCATGGCCGGTCCTGCATTTCTGGTTTGGACACTTTTTTCCGCATGGCCCTTTTGCCCGCTGGGAAACGAGACTTCTTTGGAGCGCTGATTGGCCTTTCCAGGTTGCTTGGTTGGCCAAAAAGGGCGTATGCGTTTTTTCCTGAATATATTCAGGAAAAAACGCATACGCCCTTTTTGGCCAAGGGCATCATTGTCCACGTTTTGCCGCTTTTCATGTGCTTTCAAGGCGATTCGAATCTACCTCCTGAAATCTGTTTCCTGCAATTCTGCCTTGCTTTCAAAGCCTCTTCGTTGCCTTCCCTTAATATATTTGTGGACGAGAGGTATCATTTAAAACTCTGCAGGCCTGTGAATTGCAGTGCCCCTGAGCTCCATTTTTCAACTCGCTTTTTTGGGAGCTGGCCGCAAAAGCGCAGGATTGCTTCAGGCCCTCTTCTGGTTCTGGGGGGCAGGCTGAGCTTGTGCTTAATTCTTCTTCCTGATGGGAAAATAGAGTGACCTGTGCCTGTCCCAACCCCTAGAGCTAGTCTCTCATTGGTTCCCCCTCTTCCCCTTCATCCTCAGGACAAATTGCAACCTGTACGGAACAGGAGGTTAAAGGTGCTGATTCTCCAAGGAGGGAGATGGCTAGTAAATCGGCTGGAATGGCGAACCCGAGCAAAGGAGATGAGAAATGAGGTGCGTTTTAGAAACCTTTCCCGATCACACGGTGTACCATCTTCTGGGTTTCTCATGCCTGTTTTCGACGTAGGAAGATGCCCTTGAACCTGGAGATTTGGGACCCATGGGATGGGTACCATGCAGTATTACTTGAAAGGGTCTGCGTTGGCTCACCCAACCTCACCGAAACTCTCAGCCCCAAGAGTGTCCACCCTTATGTCTCAATCAGCTGTGGGTCTAGATATGGTCAATCCAGGTTGCATCACAGCCCCTGAACGAATTTTGTAAGAATTTCTCTCTCTTTCACTGTCTTTGTTTCACGGGTTTTGAAAAGTAATTTATTTTTATAATGGGGTTTAGCTGCTTTTCACGGCTGTGTTTATGCTGCTTTACACCCCCTTGACTCACTTACAGAGAGATATCAATACATAGGTTTGAAGATTCTTACTAGTCAGATATATCCTTGTGCGGTGAATAGGGGGTGTTGAATCCAGTTCACTGAAAAAGGAATAGGTCTTGTCTCTTACATATTGGGTTTATGGAACGGTATCTGAGCTAATTTGAAACCCTTGTTTTATGCATCACCCCACCTCACCTTTCCCGTTCAGCAGCCATAGTGTGTTTCCTAAACGTGGGACTCTGTTCTGTTTTGCAATTCAGTTCAAGTGTAGCGGTTTTTACATTCCCTCTAGAAGTGATATCTTATGATAAGTGTCTTTTTCTGTGTGACTTATTTCACTTAGAATCGTCGTACCTAAATCCACTCATCGTGCTGCTACTAGCCTTATGACGTTGATTTCATGGCTGAGTGATATTCCATTGTACATGAGGACCACAACTTCTTTATCCATTTTTCTCTTTCCTAGGATATTTAAGGTGTAATGAAGTGGGGGTTCTTGTCCACAGAGCAGCCCTAAACTTTGGGGTGCCTGTGTCTTGCTGATTTTTAGTTTTCCCAATTTATACGCCCATGAGTGGAAGTGCCCTATGCTCTCCAAGCTGTGTTTTTTAGATGTTTCAGGACACACCGTACACTTCTCCAGAGTGGCTGTTGGCAATTTACATCCCACCCATCAGCGTAGCAAGGCTCCCATTTCTCCATGGCCGGTCCTGCATTTCTGGTTTGGACACTTTTTTCCGCATGGCCCTTTTGCCCGCTGGGAAGCGAGACTTCTTTGGAGCGCTGATTGGCCTTTCCAGGTTGCTTGGTTGGCCAAAAAGGGCGTATGCGTTTTTTCCTGAATATATTCAGGAAAAAACGCATACGCCCTTTTTGGCCAAGGGCATCATTGTCCACGTTTTGCCGCTTTTCATGTGCTTTCAAGGCGATTCGAATCTACCTCCTGAAATCTGTTTCCTGCAATTCTGCCTTGCTTTCAAAGCCTCTTCGTTGCCTTCCCTTAATATATTTGTGGACGAGAGGTATCATTTAAAACTCTGCAGGTCTGTGAATTGCAGTGACCCTGAGCTCCATTTTTCAACTCGCTTTTTTGGGAGCTGGCCGCAAAAGCGCAGGATTGCTTCAGGCCCTCTTCTGGTTCTGGGGGGCAGGCTGAGCTTGTGCTTAATTCTTCTTCCTGATGGGAAAATAGAGTGACCTGTGCCTGTCCCAACACCTAGAGCTAGTCTCTCATTGGTTCCCCCTCTTCCCCTTCATCCTCAGGACAAATTGCAACCTGTACAGAACAGGAGGTTAAAGGTGCTGATTCTCCAAGGAGGGAGATGGCTAGTAAATGGGCTGGAATGGCGAACCCGAGCAAAGGAGATGAGAAATGAGGTGCGTTTTAGAAACCTTTCCCGATCACACGGTGTACCATCTTCTGGGTTTCTCATGCCTGTTTTCGACGTAGGAAGATGCCCTTGAACCTGGAGATTTGGGACCCATGGGATGGGTACCATGCAGTATTACTTGAAAGGGTCTGCGTTGGCTCACCCGACCTCACCGAACCTCTCAGCCCCAAGAGTGTCCACCCTTATGTCGCAATCAGCTGTGGGTCTAGATATGGTCAATCCAGGTTGCATCACAGCCCCTGAACGAATTTTGTAAGAATTTCTCTCTCTTTCACTGCCTTTGTTTCACGGGTTTTGAAAAGTAATTTATTTTTATAATGGGGTTTAGCTGCTTTTCACGGCTGTGTTTATGCCGCTTTACACCCCCTTGACTCACTTACAGAGAGATATCAATACATAGGTTTGAAGATTCTTACTAGTCAGATATATTCTTGTGCGGTGAATAGGGGGTGTTGAGTCCAGTTCACTGAAAAAGGAATAGGTCTTGTCTCTTACATATTGGGTTTATGGAACGGTATCGGAGCTAATTTGAAACCCTTGTTTTATGCATCACCCCACATCACCTTTCCCGTTCAGCAGCCATAGTGTGTTTTCTGAACATGTGACTCTGTTCTGTTTTGTAATTCAGTTCAAGTGTAGCGGTTTTTACATTCCCTCTCTAAGTGATATCTTATGATAAGTGTCTTTTTCTGTGTGACTTATTTCACTTAGAATCGTCGTACCTAAATCCACTCATCGTGCTGCTACTAGCCTTATGACGTGGATTTCATGGCTGAGTGATATTCCATTGTACATGAGGACCACCACTTCTTTATCCATTTTTCGCTTTCCTAGGATATTTAAGGTGTAATGAAGTGGGGGTTCTTGTCAACAGAGCAGCCCTAAACTTTGGGGTGCCTGTGTCTTGCTGATTTTTAGTTTTCCCAATTTATACGCCCATGAGTGGAAGTGCCCTATGCTCTCCAAGCTGTGTTTTTTAGATGTTTCAGAACACACCGTACACTTCTCCAGAGTGGCTGTTGGCAAGTTACATCCCACCCATCAGCGTAGCAAGGCTCCCATTTCTCCATGGCCGGTCCTGCATTTCTGGTTTGGACACTTTTTTCCGCATGGCCCTTTTGCCCGCTGGGAAGCGAGACTTCTTTGGAGCGCTGATTGGCCTTTCCAGGTTGCTTGGTTGGCCAAAAAGGGCGTATGCGTTTTTTCCTGAATATATTCAGGAAAAAACGCATACGCCCTTTTTGGCCAAGGGCATCATTGTCCACGTTTTGCCGCTTTTCATGTGCTTTCAAGGCGATTCGAATCTACCTCCTGAAATCTGTTTCCTGCAATTCTGCCTTGCTTTCAAAGCCTCTTCGTTGCCTTCCCTTAATATATTTGTGGACGAGAGGTATCATTTAAAACTCTGCAGGTTTGTGAATTGCAGTGCCCCTGAGCTCCATTTTTCAACTCGCTTTTTTGGGAGCTGGCCGCAAAAGCGCAGGATTGCTTCAGGCCCTCTTCTGGTTCTGGGGGGCAGGCTGAGCTTGTGCTTAATTCTTCTTCCTGATGGGAAAATAGAGTGACCTGTGCCTGTCCCAACACCTAGAGCTAGTCTCTCATTGGTTCCCCCTCTTCCCGTTCATCCTCAGGACAAATTGCAACCTGTACGGAACAGGAGGTTAAAGGTGCTGATTCTCCAAGGAGGGAGATGGCTAGTAAATCGGCTGGAATGGCGAACCCGAGCAAAGGAGATGAGAAATGAGGTGCGTTTTAGAAACCTTTCCCGATCACACGGTGTACCATCTTCTGGGTTTCTCATGCCTGTTTTCGACGTAGGAAGATGCCCTTGAACCTGGAGATTTGGGACCCATGGGATGGGTACCATGCAGTATTACTTGAAAGGGTCTGCGTTGGCTCACCCAACCTCACCGAACCTCTCAGCCCCAAGAGTGTCCACCCTTATGTCTCAATCAACTGTGGGTCTAGATATGGTCAATCCAGGTTGCATCACAGCCCCTGAACGAATTTTGTAAGAATTTCTCTCTCTTTCACTGCCTTTGTTTCACGGGTTTTGAAAAGTAATTTATTTTTATAATGGGGTTTAGCTGCTTTTCACGGCTGTGTTTATGCCGCTTTACACCCCCTTGACTCACTTACAGAGAGATATCAATACATAGGTTTGAAGATTCTTACTAGTCAGATATATTCTTGTGCGGTGAATAGGGGGTGTTGAGTCCAGTTCACTGAAAAAGGAATAGGTCTTGTCTCTTACATATTGGGTTTATGGAACGGTATCGGAGCTAATTTGAAACCCTTGTTTTATGCATCACCCCACCTCACCTTTCCCGTTCAGCAGCCATAGTGTGTTTTCTGAACGTGTGACTCTGTTCTGTTTTGTAATTCAGTTCAAGTGTAGCGGTTTTTACATTCCCTCTCTAAGTGATATCTTATGATAAGTGTCTTTTTCTGTGTGACTTATTTCACTTAGAATCGTCGTACCTAAATCCACTCATCGTGCTGCTACTAGCCTTATGACGTGGATTTCATGGCTGAGTGATATTCCATTGTACATGAGGACCACCATTTCTTTATCCATTTTTCGCTTTCCTAGGATATTTAAGGTGTAATGAAGTGGGGGTTCTTGTCAACAGAGCAGCCCTAAACTTTGGGGTGCCTGTGTCTTGCTGATTTTTAGTTTTCCCAATTTATACGCCCATGAGTGGAAGTGCCCTATGCTCTCCAAGCTGTGTTTTTTAGATGTTTCAGAACACACTGTACACTTCTCCAGAGTGGCTGTTGGCAATTTACATCCCACCCATCAGCGTAGCAAGGCTCCCATTTCTCCATGGCCGGTCCTTCATTTCTGGTTTGGACACTTTTTTCCGCATGGCCCTTTTGCCCGCTGGGAAGCGAGACTTCTTTGGAGCGCTGATTGGCCTTTCCAGGTTGCTTGGTTGGCCAAAAAGGGCGTATGCGTTTTTTCCTGAATATATTCAGGAAAAAACGCATACGCCCTTTTTGGCCAAGGGCATCATTGTCCACGTTTTGCCGCTTTTCATGTGCTTTCAAGGCGATTCGAATCTACCTCCTGAAATCTGTTTCCTGCAATTCTGCCTTGCTTTCAAAGCCTCTTCGTTGCCTTCCCTTAATATATTTGTGGACGAGAGGTATCATTTAAAACTCTGCAGGTTTGTGAATTGCAGTGCCCCTGAGCTCCATTTTTCAACTCGCTTTTTTGGGAGCTGGCCGCAAAAGCGCAGGATTGCTTCAGGCCCTCTTCTGGTTCTGGGGGGCAGGCTGAGCTTGTGCTTAATTCTTCTTCCTGATGGGAAAATAGAGTGACCTGTGCCTGTCCCAACACCTAGAGCTAGTCTCTCATTGGTTCCCCCTCTTCCCCTTCATCCTCAGGACAAATTGCAACCTGTACGGAACAGGAGGTTAAAGGTGCTGATTCTCCAAGGAGGGAGATGGCTAGTAAATCGGCTGGAATGGCGAACCCGAGCAAAGGAGATGAGAAATGAGGTGCGTTTTAGAAACCTTTCCCGATCACACGGTGTACCATCTTCTGGGTTTCTCATGCCTGTTTTCGACGTAGGAAGATGCCCTTGAACCTGGAGATTTGGGACCCATGGGATGGGTACCATGCAGTATTACTTGAAAGGGTCTGCGTTGGCTCACCCAACCTCACCGAACCTCTCAGCCCCAAGAGTGTCCACCCTTATGTCTCAATCAGCTGTGGGTCTAGATATGGTCAATCCAGGTTGCATCACAGCCCCTGAACGAATTTTGTAAGAATTTCTCTCTCTTTCACTGCCTTTGTTTCACGGGTTTTGAAAAGTAATTTATTTTTATAATGGGGTTTAGCTGCTTTTCACGGCTGTGTTTCTGCCGCTTTACACCCCCTTGACTCATTTACGGAGAGATATCAATACATAGGTTTGAAGATTCTTACTAGTCAGATATATTCTTGTGCGGTGAATAGGGGGTGTTGAGTCCAGTTCACTGAAAAAGGAATAGGTCTTGTCTCTTACATATTGGGTTTATGGAACGGTATTGGAGCTAATTTGAAACCCTTGTTTTATGCATCACCCCACCTCACCTTTCCCTTTCAGCAGCCATAGTGTGTTTTCTGAACGTGTGACTCTGTTCTGTTTTGTAATTCAGTTCAAGTGTAGCGGTTTTTACATTCCCTCTCTAAGTGATATCTTATGATAAGTGTCTTTTCTGTGTGACTTATTTCACTTAGAATCGTCGTACCTAAATCCACTCATCGTGCTGCTACTAGCCTTATGACGTGGATTTCATGGCTGAGTGATATTCCATTGTACATGAGGACCACCACTTCTTTATCCATTTTTCGCTTTCCTAGGATATTTAAGGTGTAATGAAGTGGGGGTTCTTGTCAACAGAGCAGCCCTAAACTTTGGGGTGCCTGTGTCTTGCTGATTTTTAGTTTTCCCAATTTATACGCCCATGAGTGGAAGTGCCCTATGCTCTCCAAGCTGTGTTTTTTAGATGTTTCAGAACACACCGTACACTTCTCCAGAGTGGCTGTTGGCAATTTACATCCCACCCATCAGCGTAGCAAGGCTCCCATTTCTCCATGGCCGGTCCTGCATTTCTGGTTTGGACACTTTTTTCCGCATGGCCCTTTTGCCCGCTGGGAAGCGAGACTTCTTTGGAGCGCTGATTGGCCTTTCCAGGTTGCTTGGTTGGCCAAAAAGGGCGTATGCGTTTTTTCCTGAATATATTCAGGAAAAAACGCATACGCCCTTTTTGGCCAAGGGCATCATTGTCCACGTTTTGCCGCTTTTCATGTGCTTTCAAGGCGATTCGAATCTACCTCCTGAAATCTGTTTCCTGCAATTCTGCCTTGCTTTCAAAGCCTCTTCGTTGCCTTCCCTTAATATATTTGTGGACGAGAGGTATCATTTAAAACTCTGCAGGTTTGTGAATTGCAGTGCCCCTGAGCTCCATTTTTCAACTCGCTTTTTTGGGAGCTGGCCGCAAAAGCGCAGGATTGCTTCAGGCCCTCTTCTGGTTCTGGGGGGCAGGCTGAGCTTGTGCTTAATTCTTCTTCCTGATGGGAAAATAAAGTGACCTGTGCCTGTCCCAACACCTAGAGCTAGTCTCTCATTGGTTCCCCCTCTTCCCGTTCATCCTCAGGACAAATTGCAACCTGTACGGAACAGGAGGTTAAAGGTGCTGATTCTCCAAGGAGGGAGATGGCTAGTAAATCGGCTGGAATGGCGAACCCGAGCAAAGGAGATGAGAAATGAGGTGCGTTTTAGAAACCTTTCCCGATCACACGGTGTACCATCTTCTGGGTTTCTCATGCCTGTTTTCGACGTAGGAAGATGCCCTTGAACCTGGAGATTTGGGACCCATGGGATGGGTACCATGCAGTATTACTTGAAAGGGTCTGCGTTGGCTCACCCAACCTCACCGAACCTCTCAGCCCCAAGAGTGTCCACCCTTATGTCTCAATCAGCTGTGGGTCTAGATATGGTCAATCCAGGTTGCATCACAGCCCCTGAACGAATTTTGTAAGAATTTCTCTCTCTTTCACTGCCTTTGTTTCACGGGTTTTGAAAAGTAATTTATTTTTATAATGGGGTTTAGCTGCTTTTCACGGCTGTGTTTATGCCGCTTTACACCCCCTTGACTCACTTACAGAGAGATATCAATACATAGGTTTGAAGATTCTTACTAGTCAGATATATTCTTGTGCGGTGAATAGGGGGTGTTGAGTCCAGTTCACTGAAAAAGGAATAGGTCTTGTCTCTTACATATTGGGTTTATGGAACGGTATCGGAGCTAATTTGAAACCCTTGTTTTATGCATCACCCCACCTCACCTTTCCCGTTCAGCAGCCATAGTGTGTTTTCTGAACGTGTGACTCTGTTCTGTTTTGTAATTCAGTTCAAGTGTAGCGGTTTTTACATTCCCTCTCTAAGTGATATCTTATGATAAGTGTCTTTTCTGTGTGACTTATTTCATTTAGAATCGTCGTACCTAAATCCACTCATCGTGCTGCTACTAGCCTTATGACGTGGATTTCATGGCTGAGTGATATTCCATTGTACATGAGGACCCCAACTTCTTTATCCATTTTTCTCTTTCCTAGGATATTTAAGGTGTAATGAAGTGGGGGTTCTTGTCAACAGAGCAGCCCTAAACTTTGGGGTGCCTGTGTCTTGCTGATTTTTAGTTTTCCCAATTTATACGCCCATGAGTGGAAGTGCCCTATGCTCTCCAAGCTGTGTTTTTTAGATGTTTCAGAACACACCGTACACTTCTCCAGAGTGGCTGTTGGCAATTTACATCCCACCCATCAGCGTAGCAAGGCTCCCATTTCTCCATGGCCGGTCCTGCATTTCTGGTTTGGACACTTTTTTCCGCATGGCCCTTTTGCCCGCTGGGAAGCGAGACTTCTTTGGAGCGCTGATTGGCCTTTCCATGTTGCTTGGTTGGCCAAAAAGGGCGTATGCGTTTTTTCCTGAATATATTCAGGAAAAAACGCATACGCCCTTTTTGGCCAAGGGCATCATTGTCCACGTTTTGCCGCTTTTCATGTGCTTTCAAGGCGATTCGAATCTACCTCCTGAAATCTGTTTCCTGCAATTCTGCCTTGCTTTCAAAGCCTCTTCGTTGCCTTCCCTTAATATATTTGTGGACGAGAGGTATCATTTAAAACTCTGCAGGTTTGTGAATTGCAGTGCCCCTGAGCTCCATTTTTCAACTCGCTTTTTTGGGAGCTGGCCGCAAAAGCGCAGGATTGCTTCAGGCCCTCTTCTGGTTCTGGGGGGCAGGCTGAGCTTGTGCTTAATTCTTCTTCCTGATGGGAAAATAGAGTGACCTGTGCCTGTCCCAACACCTAGAGCTAGTCTCTCATTGGTTCCCCCTCTTCCCGTTCATCCTCAGGACAAATTGCAACCTGTACGGAACAGGAGGTTAAAGGTGCTGATTCTCCAAGGAGGGAGATGGCTAGTAAATCGGCTGGAAAGGCGAACCCGAGCAAAGGAGATGAGAAATGAGGTGCGTTTTAGAAACCTTTCCCGATCACACGGTGTACCATCTTCTGGGTTTCTCATGCCTGTTTTCGACGTAGGAAGATGCCCTTGAACCTGGAGATTTGGGACCCATGGGATGGGTACCATGCAGTATTACTTGAAAGGGTCTGCGTTGGCTCACCCAACCTCACCGAACCTCTCAGCCCCAAGAGTGTCCACCCTTATGTCTCAATCAGCTGTGGGTCTAGATATGGTCAATCCAGGTTGCATCACAGCCCCTGAACGAATTTTGTAAGAATTTCTCTCTCTTTCACTGTCTTTGTTTCACGGGTTTTGAAAAGTAATTTATTTTTATAATGGGGTTTAGCTGCTTTTCACGGCTGTGTTTATGCCGCTTTACACCCCCTTGACTCACTTACAGAGAGATATCAATACATAGGTTTGAAGATTCTTACTAGTCAGATATATCCTTGTGCGGTGAATAGGGGGTGTTGAGTCCAGTTCACTGAAAAAGGAATAGGTCTTGTCTCTTACATATTGGGTTTATGGAACGGTATCTGAGCTAATTTGAAACCCTTGTTTTATGCATCACCCCACCTCACCTTTCCCGTTCAGCAGCCATAGTGTGTTTCCTAAACGTGGGACTCTGTTCTGTTTTGCAATTCAGTTCAAGTGTAGCGGTTTTTACATTCCCTCTAGAAGTGATATCTTATGATAAGTGTCTTTTTCTGTGTGACTTATTTCACTTAGAATCGTCGTACCTAAATCCACTCATCGTGCTGCTACTAGCCTTATGACGTGGATTTCATGGCTGAGTGATATTCCATTGTACATGAGGACCACCACTTCTTTATCCATTTTTCTCTTTCCTAGGATATTTAAGGTGTAATGAAGTGGGGGTTCTTGTCAACAGAGCAGCCCTAAACTTTGGGGTGCCTGTGTCTTGCTGATTTTTAGTTTTCCCAATTTATACGCCCATGAGTGGAAGTGCCCTATGCTCTCCAAGCTGTGTTTTTTAGATGTTTCAGAACACACCGTACACTTCTCCAGAGTGGCTGTTGGCAAGTTACATCCCACCCATCAGCGTAGCAAGGCTCCCATTTCTCCATGGCCGGTCCTGCATTTCTGGTTTGGACACTTTTTTCCGCATGGCCCTTTTGCCCGCTGGGAAGCGAGACTTCTTTGGAGCGCTGATTGGCCTTTCCAGGTTGCTTGGTTGGCCAAAAAGGGCGTATGCGTTTTTTCCTGAATATATTCAGGAAAAAACGCATACGCCCTTTTTGGCCAAGGGCATCATTGTCCACGTTTTGCCGCTTTTCATGTGCTTTCAAGGCGATTCGAATCTACCTCCTGAAATCTGTTTCCTGCAATTCTGCCTTGCTTTCAAAGCCTCTTCGTTGCCTTCCCTTAATATATTTGTGGACGAGAGGTATCATTTAAAACTCTGCAGGTTTGTGAATTGCAGTGCCCCTGAGCTCCATTTTTCAACTCGCTTTTTTGGGAGCTGGCCGCAAAAGCGCAGGATTGCTTCAGGCCCTCTTCTGGTTCTGGGGGGCAGGCTGAGCTTGTGCTTAATTCTTCTTCCTGATGGGAAAATAGAGTGACCTGTGCCTGTCCCAACCCCTAGAGCTAGTCTCTCATTGGTTCCCCCTCTTCCCGTTCATCCTCAGGACAAATTGCAACCTGTACGGAACAGGAGGTTAAAGGTGCTGATTCTCCAAGGAGGGAGATGGCTAGTAAATCGGCTGGAATGGCGAACCCGAGCAAAGGAGATGAGAAATGAGGTGCGTTTTAGAAACCTTTCCCGATCACACGGTGTACCATCTTCTGGGTTTCTCATGCCTGTTTTCGACGTAGGAAGATGCCCTTGAACCTGGAGATTTGGGACCCATGGGATGGGTACCATGCAGTATTACTTGAAAGGGTCTGCGTTGGCTCACCCAACCTCACCGAACCTCTCAGCCCCAAGAGTGTCCACCCTTATGTCTCAATCAGCTGTGGGTCTAGATATGGTCAATCCAGGTTGCATCACAGCCCCTGAACGAATTTTGTAAGAATTTCTCTCTCTTTCACTGTCTTTGTTTCACGGGTTTTGAAAAGTAATTTATTTTTATAATGGGGTTTAGCTGCTTTTCACGGCTGTGTTTATGCCGCTTTACACCCCCTTGACTCACTTACAGAGAGATATCAATACATAGGTTTGAAGATTCTTACTAGTCAGATATATCCTTGTGCGGTGAATAGGGGGTGTTGAGTCCAGTTCACTGAAAAAGGAATAGGTCTTGTCTCTTACATATTGGGTTTATGGAACGGTATCTGAGCTAATTTGAAACCCTTGTTTTATGCATCACCCCACCTCACCTTTCCCGTTCAGCAGCCATAGTGTGTTTCCTAAACGTGGGACTCTGTTCTGTTTTGCAATTCAGTTCAAGTGTAGCGGTTTTTACATTCCCTCTAGAAGTGATATCTTATGATAAGTGTCTTTTTCTGTGTGACTTATTTCACTTAGAATCGTCGTACCTAAATCCACTCATCGTGCTGCTACTAGCCTTATGACGTGGATTTCATGGCTGAGTGATATTCCATTGTACATGAGGACCACCACTTCTTTATCCATTTTTCTCTTTCCTAGGATATTTAAGGTGTAATGAAGTGGGGGTTCTTGTCAACAGAGCAGCCCTAAACTTTGGGGTGCCTGTGTCTTGCTGATTTTTAGTTTTCCCAATTTATACGCCCATGAGTGGAAGTGCCCTATGCTCTCCAAGCTGTGTTTTTTAGATGTTTCAGAACACACCGTACACTTCTCCAGAGTGGCTGTTGGCAAGTTACATCCCACCCATCAGCGTAGCAAGGCTCCCATTTCTCCATGGCCGGTCCTGCATTTCTGGTTTGGACACTTTTTTCCGCATGGCCCTTTTGCCCGCTGGGAAGCGAGACTTCTTTGGAGCGCTGATTGGCCTTTCCAGGTTGCTTGGTTGGCCAAAAAGGGCGTATGCGTTTTTTCCTGAATATATTCAGGAAAAAACGCATACGCCCTTTTTGGCCAAGGGCATCATTGTCCACGTTTTGCCGCTTTTCATGTGCTTTCAAGGCGATTCGAATCTACCTCCTGAAATCTGTTTCCTGCAATTCTGCCTTGCTTTCAAAGCCTCTTCGTTGCCTTCCCTTAATATATTTGTGGACGAGAGGTATCATTTAAAACTCTGCAGGTTTGTGAATTGCAGTGCCCCTGAGCTCCATTTTTCAACTCGCTTTTTTGGGAGCTGGCCGCAAAAGCGCAGGATTGCTTCAGGCCCTCTTCTGGTTCTGGGGGGCAGGCTGAGCTTGTGCTTAATTCTTCTTCCTGATGGGAAAATAGAGTGACCTGTGCCTGTCCCAACCCCTAGAGCTAGTCTCTCATTGGTTCCCCCTCTTCCCGTTCATCCTCAGGACAAATTGCAACCTGTACGGAACAGGAGGTTAAAGGTGCTGATTCTCCAAGGAGGGAGATGGCTAGTAAATCGGCTGGAATGGCGAACCCGAGCAAAGGAGATGAGAAATGAGGTGCGTTTTAGAAACCTTTCCCGATCACACGGTGTACCATCTTCTGGGTTTCTCATGCCTGTTTTCGACGTAGGAAGATGCCCTTGAACCTGGAGATTTGGGACCCATGGGATGGGTACCATGCAGTATTACTTGAAAGGGTCTGCGTTGGCTCACCCAACCTCACCGAACCTCTCAGCCCCAAGAGTGTCCACCCTTATGTCTCAATCAGCTGTGGGTCTAGATATGGTCAATCCAGGTTGCATCACAGCCCCTGAACGAATTTTGTAAGAATTTCTCTCTCTTTCACTGTCTTTGTTTCACGGGTTTTGAAAAGTAATTTATTTTTATAATGGGGTTTAGCTGCTTTTCACGGCTGTGTTTATGCCGCTTTACACCCCCTTGACTCACTTACAGAGAGATATCAATACATAGGTTTGAAGATTCTTACTAGTCAGATATATTCTTGTGCGGTGAATAGGGGCTGTTGAGTCCAGTTCACTGAAAAAGGAATAGGTCTTGTCTCTTACATATTGGGTTTATGGAACGGTATCTGAGCTAATTTGAAACCCTTGTTTTATGCATCACCCCACCTCACCTTTCCCGTTCAGCAGCCATAGTGTGTTTCCTAAACGTGGGACTCTGTTCTGTTTTGCAATTCAGTTCAAGTGTAGCGGTTTTTACATTCCCTCTAGAAGTGATATCTTATGATAAGTGTCTTTTTCTGTGTGACTTATTTCACTTAGAATCGTCGTACCTAAATCCACTCATCGTGCTGCTACTAGCCTTATGACGTGGATTTCATGGCTGAGTGATATTCCATTGTACATGAGGACCACCACTTCTTTATCCATTTTTCTCTTTCCTAGGATATTTAAGGTGTAATGAAGTGGGGGTTCTTGTCAACAGAGCAGCCCTAAACTTTGGGGTGCCTGTGTCTTGCTGATTTTTAGTTTTCCCAATTTATACGCCCATGAGTGGAAGTGCCCTATGCTCTCCAAGCTGTGTTTTTTAGATGTTTCAGAACAGACCGTACACTTCTCCAGAGTGGCTGTTGGCAAGTTACATGCCACCCATCAGCGTAGCAAGGCTCCCATTTCTCCATGGCCGGTCCTGCATTTCTGGTTTGGACACTTTTTTCCGCATGGCCCTTTTGCCCGCTGGGAAGCGAGACTTCTTTGGAGCGCTGATTGGCCTTTCCAGGTTGCTTGGTTGGCCAAAAAGGGCGTATGCGTTTTTTCCTGAATATATTCAGGAAAAAACGCATACGCCCTTTTTGGCCAAGGGCATCATTTTCCACGTTTTGCCGCTTTTCATGTGCTTTCAAGGCGATTCGAATCTACCTCCTGAAATCTGTTTCCTGCAATTCTGCCTTGCTTTCAAAGCCTCTTCGTTGCCTTCCCTTAATATATTTGTGGACGAGAGGTATCATTTAAAACTCTGCAGGTTTGTGAATTGCAGTGCCCCTGAGCTCCATTTTTCAACTCGCTTTTTTGGGAGCTGGCCGCAAAAGCGCAGGATTGCTTCAGGCCCTCTTCTGGTTCTGGGGGGCAGGCTGAGCTTGTGCTTAATTCTTCTTCCTGATGGGAAAATAGAGTGACCTGTGCCTGTCCCAACACCTAGAGCTAGTCTCTCATTGGTTCCCCCTCTTCCCGTTCATCCTCAGGACAAATTGCAACCTGTACGGAACAGGAGGTTAAAGGTGCTGATTCTCCAAGGAGGGAGATGGCTAGTAAATCGGCTGGAATGGCGAACCCGAGCAAAGGAGATGAGAAATGAGGTGCGTTTTAGAAACCTTTCCCGATCACACGGTGTACCATCTTCTGGGTTTCTCATGCCTGTTTTCGACGTAGGAAGATGCCCTTGAACCTGGAGATTTGGGACCCATGGGATGGGTACCATGCAGTATTACTTGAAAGGGTCTGCGTTGGCTCACCCAACCTCACCGAACCTCTCAGCCCCAAGAGTGTCCACCCTTATGTCTCAATCAGCTGTGGGTCTAGATATGGTCAATCCAGGTTGCATCACAGCCCCTGAACGAATTTTGTAAGAATTTCTATCTCTTTCACTGTCTTTGTTTCACGGGTTTTGAAAAGTAATTTATTTTTATAATGGGGTTTAGCTGCTTTTCACGGCTGTGTTTATGCCGCTTTACACCCCCTTGACTCACTTACAGAGATATATCAATACATAGGTTTGAAGATTCTTACTAGTCAGATATATCCTTGTGCGGTGAATAGGGGGTGTTGAGTCCAGTTCACTGAAAAAGGAATAGGTCTTGTCTCTTACATATTGGGTTTATGGAACGGTATCTGAGCTAATTTGAAACCCTTGTTTTATGCATCACCCCACCTCACCTTTCCCGTTCAGCAGCCATAGTGTGTTTCCTAAACGTGGGACTCTGTTCTGTTTTGTAATTCAGTTCAAGTGTAGCGGTTTTTACATTCCCTCTAGAAGTGATATCTTATGATAAGTGTCTTTTTCTGTGTGACTTATTTCACTTAGAATCGTCGTACCTAAATCCACTCATCGTGCTGCTACTAGCCTTATGACGTTGATTTCATGGCTGAGTGATATTCCATTGTACATGAGGACAACAACTTCTTTATCCATTTTTCTCTTTCGTAGGATATTTAAGGTGTAATGAAGTGGGGGTTCTTGTCCACAGAGCAGCCCTAAACTTTGGGGTGCCTGTGTCTTGCTGATTTTTAGTTTTCCCAATTTATACGCCCATGAGTGGAAGTGCCCTATGCTCTCCAAGCTGTGTTTTTTAGATGTTTCAGGACACACCGTACACTTCTCCAGAGTGGCTGTTGGCAATTTACATCCCACCCATCAGCGTAGCAAGGCTCCCATTTCTCCATGGCCGGTCCTGCATTTCTGGTTTGGACACTTTTTTCCGCATGGCCCTTTTGCCCGCTGGGAAGCGAGACTTCTTTGGAGCGCTGATTGGCCTTTCCAGGTTGCTTGGTTGGCCAAAAAGGGCGTATGCGTTTTTTCCTGAATATATTCAGGAAAAAACGCATACGCCCTTTTTGGCCAAGGGCATCATTGTCCACGTTTTGCCGCTTTTCATGTGCTTTCAAGGCGATTCGAATCTACCTCCTGAAATCTGTTTCCTGCAATTCTGCCTTGCTTTCAAAGCCTCTTCGTTGCCTTCCCTTAATATATTTGTGGACGAGAGGTATCATTTAAAACTCTGCAGGTCTGTGAATTGCAGTGACCCTGAGCTCCATTTTTCAACTCGCTTTTTTGGGAGCTGGCCGCAAAAGCGCAGGATTGCTTCAGGCCCTCTTCTGGTTCTGGGGGGCAGGCTGAGCTTGTGCTTAATTCTTCTTCCTGATGGGAAAATAGAGTGACCTGTGCCTGTCCCAACACCTAGAGCTAGTCTCTCATTGGTTCCCCCTCTTCCCCTTCATCCTCAGGACAAATTGCAACCTGTACAGAACAGGAGGTTAAAGGTGCTGATTCTCCAAGGAGGGAGATGGCTAGTAAATGGGCTGGAATGGCGAACCCGAGCAAAGGAGATGAGAAATGAGGTGCGTTTTAGAAACCTTTCCCGATCACACGGTGTACCATCTTCTGGGTTTCTCATGCCTGTTTTCGACGTAGGAAGATGCCCTTGAACCTGGAGATTTGGGACCCATGGGATGGGTACCATGCAGTATTACTTAAAAGGGTCTGCGTTGGCTCACCCGACCTCACCGAACCTCTCAGCCCCAAGAGTGTCCACCCTTATGTCGCAATCAGCTGTGGGTCTAGATATGGTCAATCCAGGTTGCATCACAGCCCCTGAACGAATTTTGTAAGAATTTCTCTCTCTTTCACTGCCTTTGTTTCACGGGTTTTGAAAAGTAATTTATTTTTATAATGGGGTTTAGCTGCTTTTCACGGCTGTGTTTATGCCGCTTTACACCCCCTTGACTCACTTACAGAGAGATATCAATACATAGGTTTGAAGATTCTTACTAGTCAGATATATTCTTGTGCGGTGAATAGGGGCTGTTGAGTCCAGTTCACTGAAAAAGGAATAGGTCTTGTCTCTTACATATTGGGTTTATGGAACGGTATCTGAGCTAATTTGAAACCCTTGTTTTATGCATCACCCCACCTCACCTTTCCCGTTCAGCAGCCATAGTGTGTTTTCTGAACGTGTGATTCTGTTCTGTTTTGTAATTCAGTTCAAGTGTAGCGGTTTTTACATTCCCTCTCTAAGTGATATCTTATGATAAGTGTCTTTTTCTGTGTGACTTATTTCACTTAGAATCGTCGTACCTAAATCCACTCATCGTGCTGCTACTAGCCTTATGACGTGGATTTCATGGCTGAGTGATATTCCATTGTACATGAGGACCACCACTTCTTTATCCATTTTTCTCTTTCCTAGGATATTTAAGGTGTAATGAAGTGGGGGTTCTTGTCAACAGAGCAGCCCTAAACTTTGGGGTGCCTGTGTCTTGCTGATTTTTAGTTTTCCCAATTTATACGCCCATGAGTGGAAGTGCCCTATGCTCTCCAAGCTGTGTTTTTTAGATGTTTCAGAACACACCGTACACTTCTCCAGAGTGGCTGTTGGCAAGTTACATCCCACCCATCAGCGTAGCAAGGCTCCCATTTCTCCATGGCCGGTCCTGCATTTCTGGTTTGGACACTTTTTTCCGCATGGCCCTTTTGCCCGCTGGGAAGCGAGACTTCTTTGGAGCGCTGATTGGCCTTTCCAGGTTGCTTGGTTGGCCAAAAAGGGCGTATGCGTTTTTTCCTGAATATATTCAGGAAAAAACGCATACGCCCTTTTTGGCCAAGGGCATCATTGTCCACGTTTTGCCGCTTTTCATGTGCTTTCAAGGCGATTCGAATCTACCTCCTGAAATCTGTTTCCTGCAATTCTGCCTTGCTTTCAAAGCCTCTTCGTTGCCTTCCCTTAATATATTTGTGGACGAGAGGTATCATTTAAAACTCTGCAGGTTTGTGAATTGCAGTGCCCCTGAGCTCCATTTTTCAACTCGCTTTTTTGGGAGCTGGCCGCAAAAGCGCAGGATTGCTTCAGGCCCTCTTCTGGTTCTGGGGGGCAGGCTGAGCTTGTGCTTAATTCTTCTTCCTGATGGGAAAATAGAGTGACCTGTGCCTGTCCCAACCCCTAGAGCTAGTCTCTCATTGGTTCCCCCTCTTCCCGTTCATCCTCAGGACAAATTGCAACCTGTACGGAACAGGAGGTTAAAGGTGCTGATTCTCCAAGGAGGGAGATGGCTAGTAAATCGGCTGGAATGGCGAACCCGAGCAAAGGAGATGAGAAATGAGGTGCGTTTTAGAAACCTTTCCCGATCACACGGTGTACCATCTTCTGGGTTTCTCATGCCTGTTTTCGACGTAGGAAGATGCCCTTGAACCTGGAGATTTGGGACCCATGGGATGGGTACCATGCAGTATTACTTGAAAGGGTCTGCGTTGGCTCACCCAACCTCACCGAACCTCTCAGCCCCAAGAGTGTCCACCCTTATGTCGCAATCAGCTGTGGGTCTAGATATGGTCAATCCAGGTTGCATCACAGCCCCTGAACGAATTTTGTAAGAATTTCTCTCTCTTTCACTGTCTTTGTTTCACGGGTTTTGAAAAGTAATTTATTTTTATAATGGGGTTTAGCTGCTTTTCACGGCTGTGTTTATGCCGCTTTACACCCCCTTGACTCACTTACAGAGAGATATCAATGCATAGGTTTGAAGATTCTTACTAGTCAGATATATCCTTGTGCGGTGAATAGGGGGTGTTGAGTCCAGTTCACTGAAAAAGGAATAGGTCTTGTCTCTTACATATTGGGTTTATGGAACGGTATCTGAGCTAATTTGAAACCCTTGTTTTATGCATCACCCCACCTCACCTTTCCCGTTCAGCAGCCATAGTGTGTTTCCTAAACGTGGGACTCTGTTCTGTTTTGCAATTCAGTTCAAGTGTAGCGGTTTTTACATTCCCTCTCTAAGTGATATCTTATGATAAGTGTCTTTTTCTGTGTGACTTATTTCACTTAGAATCGTCGTACCTAAATCCACTCATCGTGCTGCTACTAGCCTTATGACGTTGATTTCATGGCTGAGTGATATTCCATTGTACATGAGGACCACAACTTCTTTATCCATTTTTCTCTTTCCTAGGATATTTAAGGTGTAATGAAGTGGGGGTTCTTGTCCACAGAGCAGCCCTAAACTTTGGGGTGCCTGTGTCTTGCTGATTTTTAGTTTTCCCAATTTATACGCCCATGAGTGGAAGTGCCCTATGCTCTCCAAGCTGTGTTTTTTAGATGTTTCAGAACACACCGTACACTTCTCCAGAGTGGCTGTTGGCAAGTTACATCCCACCCATCAGCGTAGCAAGGCTCCCATTTCTCCATGGCCGGTCCTGCATTTCTGGTTTGGACACTTTTTTCCGCATGGCCCTTTTGCCCGCTGGGAAGCGAGACTTCTTTGGAGCGCTGATTGGCCTTTCCAGGTTGCTTGGTTGGCCAAAAAGGGCGTATGCGTTTTTTCCTGAATATATTCAGGAAAAAACGCATACGCCCTTTTTGGCCAAGGGCATCATTGTCCACGTTTTGCCGCTTTTCATGTGCTTTCAAGGCGATTCGAATCTACCTCCTGAAATCTGTTTCCTGCAATTCTGCCTTGCTTTCAAAGCCTCTTCGTTGCCTTCCCTTAATATATTTGTGGACGAGAGGTATCATTTAAAACTCTGCAGGTTTGTGAATTGCAGTGCCCCTGAGCTCCATTTTTCAACTCGCTTTTTTGGGAGCTGGCCGCAAAAGCGCAGGATTGCTTCAGGCCCTCTTCTGGTTCTGGGGGGCAGGCTGAGCTTGTGCTTAATTCTTCTTCCTGATGGGAAAATAGAGTGACCTGTGCCTGTCCCAACACCTAGAGCTAGTCTCTCATTGGTTCCCCCTCTTCCCGTTCATCCTCAGGACAAATTGCAACCTGTACGGAACAGGAGGTTAAAGGTGCTGATTCTCCAAGGAGGGAGATGGCTAGTAAATCGGCTGGAATGGCGAACCCGAGCAAAGGAGATGAGAAATGAGGTGCGTTTTAGAAACCTTTCCCGATCACACGGTGTACCATCTTCTGGGTTTCTCATGCCTGTTTTCGACGTAGGAAGATGCCCTTGAACCTGGAGATTTGGGACCCATGGGATGGGTACCATGCAGTATTACTTGAAAGGGTCTGCGTTGGCTCACCCAACCTCACCGAACCTCTCAGCCCCAAGAGTGTCCACCCTTATGTCTCAATCAGCTGTGGGTCTAGATATGGTCAATCCAGGTTGCATCACAGCCCCTGAACGAATTTTGTAAGAATTTCTCTCTCTTTCACTGTCTTTGTTTCACGGGTTTTGAAAAGTAATTTATTTTTATAATGGGGTTTAGCTGCTTTTCACGGCTGTGTTTATGCCGCTTTACACCCCCTTGACTCACTTACAGAGAGATATCAATACATAGGTTTGAAGATTCTTACTAGTCAGATATATCCTTGTGCGGTGAATAGGGGGTGTTGAGTCCAGTTCACTGAAAAAGGAATAGGTCTTGTCTCTTACATATTGGGTTTATGGAACGGTATCTGAGCTAATTTGAAACCCTTGTTTTATGCATCACCCCACCTCACCTTTCCCGTTCAGCAGCCATAGTGTGTTTCCTAAACGTGGGACTCTGTTCTGTTTTGCAATTCAGTTCAAGTGTAGCGGTTTTTACATTCCCTCTAGAAGTGATATCTTATGATAAGTGTCTTTTTCTGTGTGACTTATTTCACTTAGAATCGTCGTACCTAAATCCACTCATCGTGCTGCTACTAGCCTTATGACGTGGATTTCATGCTGAGTGATATTCCATTGTACATGAGGACCACCACTTCTTTATCCATTTTTCGCTTTCCTAGGATATTTAAGGTGTAATGAAGTGGGGGTTGTTGTCAACAGAGCAGCCCTAAACTTTGGGGTGCCTGTGTCTTGCTGATTTTTAGTTTTCCCAATTTATACGCCCATGAGTGGAAGTGCCCTATGCTCTCCAAGCAGTGTTTTTTAGATGTTTCAGAACACACCGTACACTTATCCAGAGTGGCTGTTGGCAAGTTACATCCCACCCATCAGCGTAGCAAGGCTCCCATTTCTCCATGGCCGGTCCTGCATTTCTGGTTTGGACACTTTTTTCCGCATGGCCCTTTTGCCCGCTGGGAAGCGAGACTTCTTTGGAGCGCTGATTGGCCTTTCCAGGTTGCTTGGTTGGCCAAAAAGGGCGTATGCGTTTTTTCCTGAATATATTCAGGAAAAAACGCATACGCCCTTTTTGGCCAAGGGCATCATTGTCCACGTTTTGCCGCTTTTCATGTGCTTTCAAGGCGATTCGAATCTACCTCCTGAAATCTGTTTCCTGCAATTCTGCCTTGCTTTCAAAGCCTCTTCGTTGCCTTCCCTTAATATATTTGTGGACGAGAGGTATCATTTAAAACTCTGCAGGTTTGTGAATTGCAGTGCCCCTGAGCTCCATTTTTCAACTCGCTTTTTTGGGAGCTGGCCGCAAAAGCGCAGGATTGCTTCAGGCCCTCTTCTGGTTCTGGGGGGCAGGCTGAGCTTGTGCTTAATTCTTCTTCCTGATGGGAAAATAGAGTGACCTGTGCCTGTCCCAACCCCTAGAGCTAGTCTCTCATTGGTTCCCCCTCTTCCCGTTCATCCTCAGGACAAATTGCAACCTGTACGGAACAGGAGGTTAAAGGTGCTGATTCTCCAAGGAGGGAGATGGCTAGTAAATCGGCTGGAATGGCGAACCCGAGCAAAGGAGATGAGAAATGAGGTGCGTTTTAGAAACCTTTCCCGATCACACGGTGTACCATCTTCTGGGTTTCTCATGCCTGTTTTCGACGTAGGAAGATGCCCTTGAACCTGGAGATTTGGGACCCATGGGATGGGTACCATGCAGTATTACTTGAAAGGGTCTGCGTTGGCTCACCCAACCTCACCGAACCTCTCAGCCCCAAGAGTGTCCACCCTTATGTCTCAATCAGCTGTGGGTCTAGATATGGTCAATCCAGGTTGCATCACAGCCCCTGAACGAATTTTGTAAGAATTTCTCTCTCTTTCACTGTCTTTGTTTCACGGGTTTTGAAAAGTAATTTATTTTTATAATGGGGTTTAGCTGCTTTTCACGGCTGTGTTTATGCCGCTTTACACCCCCTTGACTCACTTACAGAGAGATATCAATACATAGGTTTGAAGATTCTTACTAGTCAGATATATCCTTGTGCGGTGAATAGGGGGTGTTGAGTCCAGTTCACTGAAAAAGGAATAGGTCTTGTCTCTTACATATTGGGTTTATGGAACGGTATCTGAGCTAATTTGAAACCCTTGTTTTATGCATCACCCCACCTCACCTTTCCCGTTCAGCAGCCATAGTGTGTTTCCTAAACGTGGGACTCTGTTCTGTTTTGCAATTCAGTTCAAGTGTAGCGGTTTTTACATTCCCTCTAGAAGTGATATCTTATGATAAGTGTCTTTTTCTGTGTGACTTATTTCACTTAGAATCGTCGTACCTAAATCCACTCATAGTGCTGCTACTAGCCTTATGACGTGGATTTCATGGCTGAGTGATATTCCAATGTACATGAGGACCACCACTTCTTTATCCATTTTTCGCTTTCCTAGGATATTTAAGGTGTAATGAAGTGGGGGTTCTTGTCAACAGAGCAGCCCTAAACTTTGGGGTGCCTGTGTCTTGCTGATTTTTAGTTTTCCCAATTTATACGCCCATGAGTGGAAGTGCCCTATGCTCTCCAAGCTGTGTTTTTTAGATGTTTCAGAACACACCGTACACTTCTCCAGAGTGGCTGTTGGCAAGTTACATGCCACCCATCAGCGTAGCAAGGCTCCCATTTCTCCATGGCCGGTCCTGCATTTCTGGTTTGGACACTTTTTTCCGCATGGCCCTTTTGCCCGCTGGGAAGCGAGACTTCTTTGGAGCACTGATTGGCCTTTCCAGGTTGCTTGGTTGGCCAAAAAGGGCGTATGCGTTTTTTCCTGAATATATTCAGGAAAAAACGCATACGCCCTTTTTGGCCAAGGGCATCATTGTCCACGTTTTGCCGCTTTTCATGTGCTTTCAAGGCGATTCGAATCTACCTCCTGAAATCTGTTTCCTGCAATTCTGCCTTGCTTTCAAAGCCTCTTCGTTGCCTTCCCTTAATATATTTGTGGACGAGAGGTATCATTTAAAACTCTGCAGGTTTGTGAATTGCAGTGCCCCTGAGCTCCATTTTTCAACTCTCTTTTTTGGGAGCTGGCCGCAAAAGCGCAGGATTGCTTCAGGCCCTCTTCTGGTTCTGGGGGGCAGGCTGAGCTTGTGCTTAATTCTTCTTCCTGATGGGAAAATAGAGTGACCTGTGCCTGTCCCAACACCTAGAGCTAGTCTCTCATTGGTTCCCCCTCTTCCCGTTCATCCTCAGGACAAATTGCAACCTGTACGGAACAGGAGGTTAAAGGTGCTGATTCTCCAAGGAGGGAGATGGCTAGTAAATCGGCTGGAATGGCGAACCCGAGCAAAGGAGATGAGAAATGAGGTGCGTTTTAGAAACCTTTCCCGATCACACCGTGTACCATCTTCTAGGTTTCTCATGCCTGTTTTCGACGTAGGAAGATGCCCTTGAACCTGGAGATTTGGGACCCATGGGATGGGTACCATGCAGTATTACTTGAAAGGGTCTGCGTTGGCTCACCCAACCTCACCGAACCTCTCAGCCCCAAGAGTGTCCACCCTTATGTCTCAATCAGCTGTGGGTCTAGATATGGTCAATCCAGGTTGCATCAGAGCCCCTGAACGAATTTTGTAAGAATTTCTCTCTCTTTCACTGCCTTTGTTTCACGGGTTTTGAAAAGTAATTTATTTTTATAATGGGGTTTAGCTGCTTTTCACGGCTGTGTTTATGCCGCTTTACACCCCCTTGACTCACTTACAGAGAGATATCAATACATAGGTTTGAAGATTCTTACTAGTCAGATATATTCTTGTGCGGTGAATAGGGGGTGTTGAGTCCAGTTCACTGAAAAAGGAATAGGTCTTGTCTCTTACATATTGGGTTTATGGAACGGTATCGGAGCTAATTTGAAACCCTTGTTTTATGCATCACCCCACCTCACCTTTCCCGTTCAGCAGCCATAGTGTGTTTTCTAAACGTGTGACTCTGTTCTGTTTTGTAATTCAGTTCAAGTGTAGCGGTTTTTACATTCCCTCTCTAAGTGATATCTTATGATAAGTGTCTTTTTCTGTGTGACTTATTTCACTTAGAATCGTCGTACCTAAATCCACTCATCGTGCTGCTACTAGCCTTATGACGTAGATTTCATGGCTGAGTGATATTCCATTGTACATGAGGACCACAATTTCTTTATCCATTTTTCTCTTTCCTAGGATATTTAAGGTGTAATGAAGTGGGGGTTCTTGTCAACAGAGCAGCCCTAAACTTTGGGGTGCCTGTGTCTTGCTGATTTTTAGTTTTCCCAATTTATACGCCCATGAGTGGAAGTGCCCTATGCTCTCCAAGCTGTGTTTTTTAGATGTTTCAGAACACACCGTACACTTCTCCAGAGTGGCTGTTGGCAAGTTACATCCCACCCATCAGCGTAGCAAGGCTCCCATTTCTCCATGGCCGGTCCTGCATTTCTGGTTTGGACACTTTTTTCCGCATGGCCCTTTTGCCCGCTGGGAAGCGAGACTTCTTTGGAGCGCTGATTGGCCTTTCCAGGTTGCTTGGTTGGCCAAAAAGGGCGTATGCGTTTTTTCCTGAATATATTCAGGAAAAAACGCATACGCCCTTTTTGGCCAAGGGCATCATTGTCCACGTTTTGCCGCTTTTCATGTGCTTTCAAGGCGATTCGAATCTACCTCCTGAAATCTGTTTCCTGCAATTCTGCCTTGCTTTCAAAGCCTCTTCGTTGCCTTCCCTTAATATATTTGTGGACGAGAGGTATCATTTAAAACTCTGCAGGTTTGTGAATTGCAGTGCCCCTGAGCTCCATTTTTCAACTCGCTTTTTTGGGAGCTGGCCGCAAAAGCGCAGGATTGCTTCAGGCCCTCTTCTGGTTCTGGGGGGCAGGCTGAGCTTGTGCTTAATTCTTCTTCCTGATGGGAAAATAGAGTGACCTGTGCCTGTCCCAACCCCTAGAGCTAGTCTCTCATTGTTTCCCCCTCTTCCCGTTCATCCTCAGGACAAATTGCAACCTGTACGGAACAGGAGGTTAAAGGTGCTGATTCTCCAAGGAGGGAGATGGCTAGTAAATCGGCTGGAATGGCGAACCCGAGCAAAGGAGATGAGAAATGAGGTGCGTTTTAGAAACCTTTCCCGATCACACGGTGTACCATCTTCTGGGTTTCTCATGCCTGTTTTCGACGTAGGAAGATGCCCTTGAACCTGGAGATTTGGGACCCATGGGATGGGTACCATGCAGTATTACTTGAAAGGGTCTGCGTTGGCTCACCCAACCTCACCGAACCTCTCAGCCCCAAGAGTGTCCACCCTTATGTCTCAATCAGCTGTGGGTCTAGATATGGTCAATCCAGGTTGCATCACAGCCCCTGAACGAATTTTGTAAGAATTTCTCTCTCTTTCACTGTCTTTGTTTCACGGGTTTTGAAAAGTAATTTATTTTTATAATGGGGTTTAGCTGCTTTTCACGGCTGTGTTTATGCCGCTTTACACCCCCTTGACTCACTTACAGAGAGATATCAATACATAGGTTTGAAGATTCTTACTAGTCAGATATATCCTTGTGCGGTGAATAGGGGGTGTTGAGTCCAGTTCACTGAAAAAGGAATAGGTCTTGTCTCTTACATATTGGGTTTATGGAACGGTATCGGAGCTAATTTGAAACCCTTGTTTTATGCATCACCCCACCTCACCTTTCCCGTTCAGCAGCCATAGTGTGTTTCCTAAACGTGGGACTCTGTTCTGTTTTGCAATTCAGTTCAAGTGTAGCGGTTTTTACATTCCCTCTAGAAGTGATATCTTATGATAAGTGTCTTTTTCTGTGTGACTTATTTCACTTAGAATCGTCGTACCTAAATCCACTCATCATGCTGCTACTAGCCTTATGACGTTGATTTCATGGCTGAGTGATATTCCATTGTACATGAGGACCACAACTTCTTTATCCATTTTTCTCTTTCCTAGGATATTTAAGGTGTAATGAAGTGGGGGTTCTTGTCCACAGAGCAGCCCTAAACTTTGGGGTGCCTGTGTCTTGCTGATTTTTAGTTTTCCCAATTTATACGCCCATGAGTGGAAGTGCCCTATGCTCTCCAAGCTGTGTTTTTTAGATGTTTCCGGACACACCGTACACTTCTCCAGAGTGGCTGTTGGCAATTTACATCCCACCCATCAGCGTAGCAAGGCTCCCATTTCTCCATGGCCGGTCCTGCATTTCTGGTTTGGACACTTTTTTCCGCATGGCCCTTTTGCCCGCTGGGAAGCGAGACTTCTTTGGAGCGCTGATTGGCCTTTCCAGGTTGCTTGGTTGGCCAAAAAGGGCGTATGCGTTTTTTCCTGAATATATTCAGGAAAAAACGCATACGCCCTTTTTGGCCAAGGGCATCATTGTCCACGTTTTGCCGCTTTTCATGTGCTTTCAAGGCGATTCGAATCTACCTCCTGAAATCTGTTTCCTGCAATTCTGCCTTGCTTTCAAAGCCTCTTCGTTGCCTTCCCTTAATATATTTGTGGACGAGAGGTATCATTTAAAACTCTGCAGGTTTGTGAATTGCAGTGCCCCTGAGCTCCATTTTTCAACTCGCTTTTTTGGGAGCTGGCCGCAAAAGCGCAGGATTGCTTCAGGCCCTCTTCTGGTTCTGGGGGGCAGGCTGAGCTTGTGCTTAATTCTTCTTCCTGATGGGAAAATAGAGTGACCTGTGCCTGTCCCAAAACCTAGAGCTAGTCTCTCATTGGTTCCCCCTCTTCCCGTTCATCCTCAGGACAAATTGCAACCTGTACGGAACAGGAGGTTAAAGGTGCTGATTCTCCAAGGAGGGAGATGGCTAGTAAATCGGCTGGAATGGCGAACCCGAGCAAAGGAGATGAGAAATGAGGTGCGTTTTAGAAACCTTTCCCGATCACACGGTGTACCATCTTCTGGGTTTCTCATGCCTGTTTTCGACGTAGGAAGATGCCCTTGAACCTGGAGATTTGGGACCCATGGGATGGGTACCATGCAGTATTACTTGAAAGGGTCTGCGTTGGCTCACCCAACCTCACCGAAACTCTCAGCCCCAAGAGTGTCCACCCTTATGTTTCAATCAGCTGTGGGTCTAGATATGGTCAATCCAGGTTGCATCACAGCCCCTGAACGAATTTTGTAAGAATTTCTCTCTCTTTCACTGTCTTTGTTTCACGGGTATTGAAAAGTAATTTATTTTTATAATGGGGTTTAGCTGCTTTTCACGGCTGTGTTTATGCCGCTTTACACCCCCTTGACTCACTTACAGAGAGATATCAATACATAGGTTTGAAGATTCTTACTAGTCAGATATATCCTTGTGCGGTGAATAGGGGGTGTTGAGTCCAGTTCACTGAAAAAGGAATTGGTCTTGTCTCTTACATATTGGGTTTATGGAACGGTATCTGAGCTAATTTGAAACCCTTGTTTTATGCATCACCCCACCTCACCTTTCCCGTTCAGCAGCCATAGTGTGTTTTCTAAACGTGTGACTCTGTTCTGTTTTGTAATTCAGTTCAAGTGTAGCGGTTTTTACATTCCCTCTCTAAGTGATATCTTATGATAAGTGTCTTTTTCTGTGTGACTTATTTCACTTAGAATCGTCGTACCTAAATCCACTCATCGTGCTGCTACTAGCCTTATGACGTGGATTTCATGGCTGAGTGATATTCCATTGTACATGAGGACCACCACTTCTTTATCCATTTTTCTCTTTCCTAGGATATTTAAGGTGTAATGAAGTGGGGGTTCTTGTCAACAGAGCAGCCCTAAACTTTGGGGTGCCTGTGTCTTGCTGATTTTTAGTTTTCCCAATTTATACGCCCATGAGTGGAAGTGCCCTATGCTCTCCAAGCTGTGTTTTTTAGATGTTTCAGAACACACCGTACACTTCTCCAGAGTGGCTGTTGGCAATTTACATCCCACCCATCAGCGTAGCAAGGCTCCCATTTCTCCATGGCCGGTCCTGCATTTCTGGTTTGGACACTTTTTTCCGCATGGCCCTTTTGCCCGCTGGGAAGCGAGACTTCTTTGGAGCGCTGATTGGCCTTTCCAGGTTGCTTGGTTGGCCAAAAAGGGCGTATGCGTTTTTTCCTGAATATATTCAGGAAAAAACGCATACGCCCTTTTTGGCCAAGGGCATCATTGTCCACGTTTTGCCGCTTTTCATGTGCTTTCAAGGCGATTCGAATCTACCTCCTGAAATCTGTTTCCTGCAATTCTGCCTTGCTTTCAAAGCCTCTTCGTTGCCTTCCCTTAATATATTTGTGGACGAGAGGTATCATTTAAAACTCTGCAGGTTTGTGAATTGCAGTGCCCCTGAGCTCCATTTTTCAACTCTCTTTTTTGGGAGCTGGCCGCAAAAGCGCAGGATTGCTTCAGGCCCTCTTCTGGTTCTGGGGGGCAGGCTGAGCTTGTGCTTAATTCTTCTTCCTGATGGGAAAATAGAGTGACCTGTGCCTGTCCCAACACCTAGAGCTAGTCTCTCATTGGTTCCCCCTCTTCCCGTTCATCCTCAGGACAAATTGCAACCTGTACGGAACAGGAGGTTAAAGGTGCTGATTCTCCAAGGAGGGAGATGGCTAGTAAATCGGCTGGAATGGCGAACCCGAGCAAAGGAGATGAGAAATGAGGTGCGTTTTAGAAACCTTTCCCGATCACACCGTGTACCATCTTCTAGGTTTCTCATGCCTGTTTTCGACGTAGGAAGATGCCCTTGAACCTGGAGATTTGGGACCCATGGGATGGGTACCATGCAGTATTACTTGAAAGGGTCTGCGTTGGCTCACCCAACCTCACCGAACCTCTCAGCCCCAAGAGTGTCCACCCTTATGTCTCAATCAGCTGTGGGTCTAGATATGGTCAATCCAGGTTGCATCAGAGCCCCTGAACGAATTTTGTAAGAATTTCTCTCTCTTTCACTGCCTTTGTTTCACGGGTTTTGAAAAGTAATTTATTTTTATAATGGGGTTTAGCTGCTTTTCACGGCTGTGTTTATGCCGCTTTACACCCCCTTGACTCACTTACAGAGAGATATCAATACATAGGTTTGAAGATTCTTACTAGTCAGATATATTCTTGTGCGGTGAATAGGGGGTGTTGAGTCCAGTTCACTGAAAAAGGAATAGGTCTTGTCTCTTACATATTGGGTTTATGGAACGGTATCGGAGCTAATTTGAAACCCTTGTTTTATGCATCACCCCACCTCACCTTTCCCGTTCAGCAGCCATAGTGTGTTTTCTAAACGTGTGACTCTGTTCTGTTTTGTAATTCAGTTCAAGTGTAGCGGTTTTTACATTCCCTCTCTAAGTGATATCTTATGATAAGTGTCTTTTTCTGTGTGACTTATTTCACTTAGAATCGTCGTACCTAAATCCACTCATCGTGCTGCTACTAGCCTTATGACGTAGATTTCATGGCTGAGTGATATTCCATTGTACATGAGGACCACAATTTCTTTATCCATTTTTCTCTTTCCTAGGATATTTAAGGTGTAATGAAGTGGGGGTTCTTGTCAACAGAGCAGCCCTAAACTTTGGGGTGCCTGTGTCTTGCTGATTTTTAGTTTTCCCAATTTATACGCCCATGAGTGGAAGTGCCCTATGCTCTCCAAGCTGTGTTTTTTAGATGTTTCAGAACACACCGTACACTTCTCCAGAGTGGCTGTTGGCAAGTTACATCCCACCCATCAGCGTAGCAAGGCTCCCATTTCTCCATGGCCGGTCCTGCATTTCTGGTTTGGACACTTTTTTCCGCATGGCCCTTTTGCCCGCTGGGAAGCGAGACTTCTTTGGAGCGCTGATTGGCCTTTCCAGGTTGCTTGGTTGGCCAAAAAGGGCGTATGCGTTTTTTCCTGAATATATTCAGGAAAAAACGCATACGCCCTTTTTGGCCAAGGGCATCATTGTCCACGTTTTGCCGCTTTTCATGTGCTTTCAAGGCGATTCGAATCTACCTCCTGAAATCTGTTTCCTGCAATTCTGCCTTGCTTTCAAAGCCTCTTCGTTGCCTTCCCTTAATATATTTGTGGACGAGAGGTATCATTTAAAACTCTGCAGGTTTGTGAATTGCAGTGCCCCTGAGCTCCATTTTTCAACTCGCTTTTTTGGGAGCTGGCCGCAAAAGCGCAGGATTGCTTCAGGCCCTCTTCTGGTTCTGGGGGGCAGGCTGAGCTTGTGCTTAATTCTTCTTCCTGATGGGAAAATAGAGTGACCTGTGCCTGTCCCAACCCCTAGAGCTAGTCTCTCATTGTTTCCCCCTCTTCCCGTTCATCCTCAGGACAAATTGCAACCTGTACGGAACAGGAGGTTAAAGGTGCTGATTCTCCAAGGAGGGAGATGGCTAGTAAATCGGCTGGAATGGCGAACCCGAGCAAAGGAGATGAGAAATGAGGTGCGTTTTAGAAACCTTTCCCGATCACACGGTGTACCATCTTCTGGGTTTCTCATGCCTGTTTTCGACGTAGGAAGATGCCCTTGAACCTGGAGATTTGGGACCCATGGGATGGGTACCATGCAGTATTACTTGAAAGGGTCTGCGTTGGCTCACCCAACCTCACCGAACCTCTCAGCCCCAAGAGTGTCCACCCTTATGTCTCAATCAGCTGTGGGTCTAGATATGGTCAATCCAGGTTGCATCACAGCCCCTGAACGAATTTTGTAAGAATTTCTCTCTCTTTCACTGTCTTTGTTTCACGGGTTTTGAAAAGTAATTTATTTTTATAATGGGGTTTAGCTGCTTTTCACGGCTGTGTTTATGCCGCTTTACACCCCCTTGACTCACTTACAGAGAGATATCAATACATAGGTTTGAAGATTCTTACTAGTCAGATATATCCTTGTGCGGTGAATAGGGGGTGTTGAGTCCAGTTCACTGAAAAAGGAATAGGTCTTGTCTCTTACATATTGGGTTTATGGAACGGTATCGGAGCTAATTTGAAACCCTTGTTTTATGCATCACCCCACCTCACCTTTCCCGTTCAGCAGCCATAGTGTGTTTCCTAAACGTGGGACTCTGTTCTGTTTTGCAATTCAGTTCAAGTGTAGCGGTTTTTACATTCCCTCTAGAAGTGATATCTTATGATAAGTGTCTTTTTCTGTGTGACTTATTTCACTTAGAATCGTCGTACCTAAATCCACTCATCATGCTGCTACTAGCCTTATGACGTTGATTTCATGGCTGAGTGATATTCCATTGTACATGAGGACCACAACTTCTTTATCCATTTTTCTCTTTCCTAGGATATTTAAGGTGTAATGAAGTGGGGGTTCTTGTCCACAGAGCAGCCCTAAACTTTGGGGTGCCTGTGTCTTGCTGATTTTTAGTTTTCCCAATTTATACGCCCATGAGTGGAAGTGCCCTATGCTCTCCAAGCTGTGTTTTTTAGATGTTTCCGGACACACCGTACACTTCTCCAGAGTGGCTGTTGGCAATTTACATCCCACCCATCAGCGTAGCAAGGCTCCCATTTCTCCATGGCCGGTCCTGCATTTCTGGTTTGGACACTTTTTTCCGCATGGCCCTTTTGCCCGCTGGGAAGCGAGACTTCTTTGGAGCGCTGATTGGCCTTTCCAGGTTGCTTGGTTGGCCAAAAAGGGCGTATGCGTTTTTTCCTGAATATATTCAGGAAAAAACGCATACGCCCTTTTTGGCCAAGGGCATCATTGTCCACGTTTTGCCGCTTTTCATGTGCTTTCAAGGCGATTCGAATCTACCTCCTGAAATCTGTTTCCTGCAATTCTGCCTTGCTTTCAAAGCCTCTTCGTTGCCTTCCCTTAATATATTTGTGGACGAGAGGTATCATTTAAAACTCTGCAGGTTTGTGAATTGCAGTGCCCCTGAGCTCCATTTTTCAACTCGCTTTTTTGGGAGCTGGCCGCAAAAGCGCAGGATTGCTTCAGGCCCTCTTCTGGTTCTGGGGGGCAGGCTGAGCTTGTGCTTAATTCTTCTTCCTGATGGGAAAATAGAGTGACCTGTGCCTGTCCCAAAACCTAGAGCTAGTCTCTCATTGGTTCCCCCTCTTCCCGTTCATCCTCAGGACAAATTGCAACCTGTACGGAACAGGAGGTTAAAGGTGCTGATTCTCCAAGGAGGGAGATGGCTAGTAAATCGGCTGGAATGGCGAACCCGAGCAAAGGAGATGAGAAATGAGGTGCGTTTTAGAAACCTTTCCCGATCACACGGTGTACCATCTTCTGGGTTTCTCATGCCTGTTTTCGACGTAGGAAGATGCCCTTGAACCTGGAGATTTGGGACCCATGGGATGGGTACCATGCAGTATTACTTGAAAGGGTCTGCGTTGGCTCACCCAACCTCACCGAAACTCTCAGCCCCAAGAGTGTCCACCCTTATGTTTCAATCAGCTGTGGGTCTAGATATGGTCAATCCAGGTTGCATCACAGCCCCTGAACGAATTTTGTAAGAATTTCTCTCTCTTTCACTGTCTTTGTTTCACGGGTATTGAAAAGTAATTTATTTTTATAATGGGGTTTAGCTGCTTTTCACGGCTGTGTTTATGCCGCTTTACACCCCCTTGACTCACTTACAGAGAGATATCAATACATAGGTTTGAAGATTCTTACTAGTCAGATATATCCTTGTGCGGTGAATAGGGGGTGTTGAGTCCAGTTCACTGAAAAAGGAATTGGTCTTGTCTCTTACATATTGGGTTTATGGAACGGTATCTGAGCTAATTTGAAACCCTTGTTTTATGCATCACCCCACCTCACCTTTCCCGTTCAGCAGCCATAGTGTGTTTTCTAAACGTGTGACTCTGTTCTGTTTTGTAATTCAGTTCAAGTGTAGCGGTTTTTACATTCCCTCTCTAAGTGATATCTTATGATAAGTGTCTTTTTCTGTGTGACTTATTTCACTTAGAATCGTCGTACCTAAATCCACTCATCGTGCTGCTACTAGCCTTATGACGTGGATTTCATGGCTGAGTGATATTCCATTGTACATGAGGACCACCACTTCTTTATCCATTTTTCTCTTTCCTAGGATATTTAAGGTGTAATGAAGTGGGGGTTCTTGTCAACAGAGCAGCCCTAAACTTTGGGGTGCCTGTGTCTTGCTGATTTTTAGTTTTCCCAATTTATACGCCCATGAGTGGAAGTGCCCTATGCTCTCCAAGCTGTGTTTTTTAGATGTTTCAGAACACACCGTACACTTCTCCAGAGTGGCTGTTGGCAATTTACATCCCACCCATCAGCGTAGCAAGGCTCCCATTTCTCCATGGCCGGTCCTGCATTTCTGGTTTGGACACTTTTTTCCGCATGGCCCTTTTGCCCGCTGGGAAGCGAGACTTCTTTGGAGCGCTGATTGGCCTTTCCAGGTTGCTTGGTTGGCCAAAAAGGGCGTATGCGTTTTTTCCTGAATATATTCAGGAAAAAACGCATACGCCCTTTTTGGCCAAGGGCATCATTGTCCACGTTTTGCCGCTTTTCATGTGCTTTCAAGGCGATTCGAATCTACCTCCTGAAATCTGTTTCCTGCAATTCTGCCTTGCTTTCAAAGCCTCTTCGTTGCCTTCCCTTAATATATTTGTGGACGAGAGGTATCATTTAAAACTCTGCAGGTTTGTGAATTGCAGTGCCCCTGAGCTCCATTTTTCAACTCGCTTTTTTGGGAGCTGGCCGCAAAAGCGCAGGATTGCTTCAGGCCCTCTTCTGGTTCTGGGGGGCAGGCTGAGCTTGTGCTTAATTCTTCTTCCTGATGGGAAAATAGAGTGACCTGTGCCTGTCCCAACCCCTAGAGCTAGTCTCTCATTGGTTCCCCCTCTTCCCGTTCATCCTCAGGACAAATTGCAACCTGTACGGAACAGGAGGTTAAAGGTGCTGATTCTCCAAGGAGGGAGATGGCTAGTAAATCGGCTGGAATGGCGAACCCGAGCAAAGGAGATGAGAAATGAGGTGCGTTTTAGAAACCTTTCCCGATCACACGGTGTACCATCTTCTGGGTTTCTCATGCCTGTTTTCGACGTAGGAAGATGCCCTTGAACCTGGAGATTTGGGACCCATGGGATGGGTACCATGCAGTATTACTTGAAAGGGTCTGCGTTGGCTCACCCAACCTCACCGAACCTCTCAGCCCCAAGAGTGTCCACCCTTATGTCTCAATCAGCTGTGGGTCTAGATATGGTCAATCCAGGTTGCATCACAGCCCCTGAACGAATTTTGTAAGAATTTCTCTCTCTTTCACTGCCTTTGTTTCACGGGTTTTGAAAAGTAATTTATTTTTATAATGGGGTTTAGCTGCTTTTCACGGCTGTGTTTATGCCGCTTTACACCCCCTTGACTCACTTACAGAGAGATATCAATACATAGGTTTGCAGATTCTTACTAGTCAGATATATTCTTGTGCGGTGAATAGGGGGTGTTGAGTCCAGTTCACTGAAAAAGGAATAGGTCTTGTCTCTTACATATTGGGTTTATGGAACGGTATAGGAGCTAATTTGAAACCCTTGTTTTATGCATCACCCCACCTCACCTTTCCCGTTTAGCAGCCATAGTGTGTTTTCTGAACGTGTGACTCTGTTCTGTTTTGTAATTCAGTTCAAGTGTAGCGGTTTTTACATTCCCTCTCTAAGTGATATCTTATGATAAGTGTCTTTTTCTGTGTGACTTATTTCACTTAGAATCGTCGTACCTAAATCCACTCATCGTGCTGCTACTAGCCTTATGACGTGGATTTCATGGCTGAGTGATATTCCATTGTACATGAGGACCACCACTTCTTTATCCATTTTTCTCTTTCCTAGGATATTTAAGGTGTAATGAAGTGGGGGTTCTTGTCAACAGAGCAGCCCTAAACTTTGGGGTGCCTGTGTCTTGCTGATTTTTAGTTTTCCCAATTTATACGCCCATGAGTGGAAGTGCCCTATGCTCTCCAAGCTGTGTTTTTTACATGTTTCAGAACACACCGTACACTTCTCCAGAGTGGCTTTTGGCAATTTACATCCCACCCATCAGCGTAGCAAGGCTCCCATTTCTCCATGGCCGGTCCTGCATTTCTGGTTTGGACACTTTTTTCCGCATGGCCCTTTTGCCCGCTGGGAAGCGAGACTTCTTTGGAGCGCTGATTGGCCTTTCCAGGTTGCTTGGTTGGCCAAAAAGGGCGTATGCGTTTTTTCCTGAATATATTCAGGAAAAAACGCATACGCCCTTTTTGGCCAAGGGCATCATTGTCCACGTTTTGCCGCTTTTCATGTGCTTTCAAGGCGATTCGAATCTACCTCCTGAAATCTGTTTCCTGCAATTCTGCCTTGCTTTCAAAGCCTCTTCGTTGCCTTCCCTTAATATATTTGTGGACGAGAGGTATCATTTAAAACTCTGCAGGTTTGTGAATTGCAGTGCCCCTGAGCTCCATTTTTCAACTCGCTTTTTTGGGAGCTGGCCGCAAAAGCGCAGGATTGCTTCAGGCCCTCTTCTGGTTCTGGGGGGCAGGCTGAGCTTGTGCTTAATTCTTCTTCCTGATGGGAAAATAGAGTGACCTGTGCCTGTCCCAACACCTAGAGCTAGTCTCTCATTGGTTCCCCCTCTTCCCGTTCATCCTCAGGACAAATTGCAACCTGTACGGAACAGGAGGTTAAAGGTGCTGATTCTCCAAGGAGGGAGATGGCTAGTAAATCGGCTGGAATGGCGAACCCGAGCAAAGGAGATGAGAAATGAGGTGCGTTTTAGAAACCTTTCCCGATCACACGGTGTACCATCTTCTGGGTTTCTCATGCCTGTTTTCGACGTAGGAAGATGCCCTTGAACCTGGAGATTTGGGACCCATGGGATGGGTACCATGCAGTATTACTTGAAAGGGTCTGCGTTGGCTCACCCAACCTCACCGAACCTCTCAGCCCCAAGAGTGTCCACCCTTATGTCTCAATCAGCTGTGGGTCTAGATATGGTCAATCCAGGTTGCATCACAGCCCCTGAACGAATTTTGTAAGAATTTCTCTCTCTTTCACTGTCTTTGTTTCACGGGTATTGAAAAGTAATTTATTTTTATAATGGGGTTTAGCTGCTTTTCACGGCTGTGTTTATGCCGCTTTACACCCCCTTGACTCACTTACAGAGAGATATCAATACATAGGTTTGAAGATTCTTACTAGTCAGATATATCCTTGTGCGGTGAATAGGGGGTGTTGAGTCCAGTTCACTGAAAAAGGAATTGGTCTTGTCTCTTACATATTGGGTTTATGGAACGGTATCTGAGCTAATTTGAAACCCTTGTTTTATGCATCACCCCACCTCACCTTTCCCGTTCAGCAGCCATAGTGTGTTTTCTAAACGTGTGACTCTGTTCTGTTTTGTAATTCAGTTCAAGTGTAGCTGTTTTTACATTCCCTCTCTAAGTGATATCTTATGATAAGTGTCTTTTTCTGTGTGACTTATTTCACTTAGAATCGTCGTACCTAAATCCACTCATCGTGCTGCTACTAGCCTTATGACGTGGATTTCATGGCTGAGTGATATTCCATTGTACATGAGGACCACAACTTCTTTATCCATTTTTCTCTTTCCTAGGATATTTAAGGTGTAATGAAGTGGGGGTTCTTGTCAACAGTGCAGCCCTAAACTTTGGGGTGCCTGTGTCTTGCTGATTTTTAGTTTTCCCAATTTATACGCCCATGAGTGGAAGTGCCCTATGCTCTCCAAGCTGTGTTTTTTACATGTTTCAGAACACACCGTACACTTCTCCAGAGTGGCTGTTGGCAATTTACATCCCACCCATCAGCGTAGCAAGGCTCCCATTTCTCCATGGCCGGTCCTGCATTTCTGGTTTGGACACTTTTTTCCGCATGGCCCTTTTGCCCGCTGGGAAGCGAGACTTCTTTGGAGCGCTGATTGGCCTTTCCAGGTTGCTTGGTTGGCCAAAAAGGGCGTATGCGTTTTTTCCTGAATATATTCAGGAAAAAACGCATACGCCCTTTTTGGCCAAGGGCATCATTGTCCACGTTTTGCCGCTTTTCATGTGCTTTCAAGGCGATTCGAATCTACCTCCTGAAATCTGTTTCCTGCAATTCTGCCTTGCTTTCAAAGCCTCTTCGTTGCCTTCCCTTAATATATTTGTGGACGAGAGGTATCATTTAAAACTCTGCAGGTTTGTGAATTGCAGTGCCCCTGAGCTCCATTTTTCAACTCGCTTTTTTGGGAGCTGGCCGCAAAAGCGCAGGATTGCTTCAGGCCCTCTTCTGGTTCTGGGGGGCAGGCTGAGCTTGTGCTTAATTCTTCTTCCTGATGGGAAAATAGAGTGACCTGTGCCTGTCCCAACACCTAGAGCTAGTCTCTCATTGGTTCCCCCTCTTCCCGTTCATCCTCAGGACAAATTGCAACCTGTACGGAACAGGAGGTTAAAGGTGCTGATTCTCCAAGGAGGGAGATGGCTAGTAAATCGGCTGGAATGGCGAACCCGAGCAAAGGAGATGAGAAATGAGGTGCGTTTTAGAAACCTTTCCCGATCACACGGTGTACCATCTTCTGGGTTTCTCATGCCTGTTTTCGACGTAGGAAGATGCCCTTGAACCTGGAGATTTGGGACCCATGGGATGGGTACCATGCAGTATTACTTGAAAGGGTCTGCGTTGGCTCACCCAACCTCACCGAAACTCTCAGCCCCAAGAGTGTCCACCCTTATGTTTCAATCAGCTGTGGGTCTAGATATGGTCAATCCAGGTTGCATCACAGCCCCTGAACGAATTTTGTAAGAATTTCTCTCTCTTTCACTGTCTTTGTTTCACGGGTATTGAAAAGTAATTTATTTTTATAATGGGGTTTAGCTGCTTTTCACGGCTGTGTTTATGCCGCTTTACACCCCCTTGACTCACTTACAGAGAGATATCAATACATAGGTTTGAAGATTCTTACTAGTCAGATATATCCTTGTGCGGTGAATAGGGGGTGTTGAGTCCAGTTCACTGAAAAAGGAATTGGTCTTGTCTCTTACATATTGGGTTTATGGAACGGTATCTGAGCTAATTTGAAACCCTTGTTTTATGCATCACCCCACCTCACCTTTCCCGTTCAGCAGCCATAGTGTGTTTTCTAAACGTGTGACTCTGTTCTGTTTTGTAATTCAGTTCAAGTGTAGCGGTTTTTACATTCCCTCTCTAAGTGATATCTTATGATAAGTGTCTTTTTCTGTGTGACTTATTTCACTTAGAATCGTCGTACCTAAATCCACTCATCGTGCTGCTACTAGCCTTATGACGTGGATTTCATGGCTGAGTGATATTCCATTGTACATGAGGACCACCACTTCTTTATCCATTTTTCTCTTTCCTAGGATATTTAAGGTGTAATGAAGTGGGGGTTCTTGTCAACAGAGCAGCCCTAAACTTTGGGGTGCCTGTGTCTTGCTGATTTTTAGTTTTCCCAATTTATACGCCCATGAGTGGAAGTGCCCTATGCTCTCCAAGCTGTGTTTTTTAGATGTTTCAGAACACACCGTACACTTCTCCAGAGTGGCTGTTGGCAATTTACATCCCACCCATCAGCGTAGCAAGGCTCCCATTTCTCCATGGCCGGTCCTGCATTTCTGGTTTGGACACTTTTTTCCGCATGGCCCTTTTGCCCGCTGGGAAGCGAGACTTCTTTGGAGCGCTGATTGGCCTTTCCAGGTTGCTTGGTTGGCCAAAAAGGGCGTATGCGTTTTTTCCTGAATATATTCAGGAAAAAACGCATACGCCCTTTTTGGCCAAGGGCATCATTGTCCACGTTTTGCCGCTTTTCATGTGCTTTCAAGGCGATTCGAATCTACCTCCTGAAATCTGTTTCCTGCAATTCTGCCTTGCTTTCAAAGCCTCTTCGTTGCCTTCCCTTAATATATTTGTGGACGAGAGGTATCATTTAAAACTCTGCAGGTTTGTGAATTGCAGTGCCCCTGAGCTCCATTTTTCAACTCGCTTTTTTGGGAGCTGGCCGCAAAAGCGCAGGATTGCTTCAGGCCCTCTTCTGGTTCTGGGGGGCAGGCTGAGCTTGTGCTTAATTCTTCTTCCTGATGGGAAAATAGAGTGACCTGTGCCTGTCCCAACCCCTAGAGCTAGTCTCTCATTGGTTCCCCCTCTTCCCGTTCATCCTCAGGACAAATTGCAACCTGTACGGAACAGGAGGTTAAAGGTGCTGATTCTCCAAGGAGGGAGATGGCTAGTAAATCGGCTGGAATGGCGAACCCGAGCAAAGGAGATGAGAAATGAGGTGCGTTTTAGAAACCTTTCCCGATCACACGGTGTACCATCTTCTGGGTTTCTCATGCCTGTTTTCGACGTAGGAAGATGCCCTTGAACCTGGAGATTTGGGACCCATGGGATGGGTACCATGCAGTATTACTTGAAAGGGTCTGCGTTGGCTCACCCAACCTCACCGAACCTCTCAGCCCCAAGAGTGTCCACCCTTATGTCTCAATCAGCTGTGGGTCTAGATATGGTCAATCCAGGTTGCATCACAGCCCCTGAACGAATTTTGTAAGAATTTCTCTCTCTTTCACTGCCTTTGTTTCACGGGTTTTGAAAAGTAATTTATTTTTATAATGGGGTTTAGCTGCTTTTCACGGCTGTGTTTATGCCGCTTTACACCCCCTTGACTCACTTACAGAGAGATATCAATACATAGGTTTGAAGATTCTTACTAGTCAGATATATTCTTGTGCGGTGAATAGGGGGTGTTGAGTCCAGTTCACTGAAAAAGGAATAGGTCTTGTCTCTTACATATTGGGTTTATGGAACGGTATCGGAGCTAATTTGAAAACCTTGTTTTATGCATCACCCCACCTCACCTTTCCCGTTCAGCAGCCATAGTGTGTTTTCTGAACGTGTGACTCTGTTCTGTTTTGTAATTCAGTTCAAGTGTAGCGGTTTTTACATTCCCTCTCTAAGTGATATCTTATGATAAGTGTCTTTTTCTGTGTGACTTATTTCACTTAGAATCGTCGTACCTAAATCCACTCATCGTGCTGCTACTAGCCTTATGACGTGGATTTCATGGCTGAGTGATATTCCATTGTACATGAGGACCACCACTTCTTTATCCATTTTTCTCTTTCCTAGGATATTTAAGGTGTAATGAAGTGGGGGTTCTTGTCAACAGAGCAGCCCTAAACTTTGGGGTGCCTGTGTCTTGCTGATTTTTAGTTTTCCCAATTTATACGCCCATGAGTGGAAGTGCCCTATGCTCTCCAAGCTGTGTTTTTTAGATGTTTCAGAACACACCGTACACTTCTCCAGAGTGGCTGTTGGCAATTTACATCCCACCCATCAGCGTAGCAAGGCTCCCATTTCTCCATGGCCGGTCCTGCATTTCTGGTTTGGACACTTTTTTCCGCATGGCCCTTTTGCCCGCTGGGAAGCGAGACTTCTTTGGAGCGCTGATTGGCCTTTCCAGGTTGCTTGGTTGGCCAAAAAGGGCGTATGCGTTTTTTCCTGAATATATTCAGGAAAAAACGCATACGCCCTTTTTGGCCAAGGGCATCATTGTCCACGTTTTGCCGCTTTTCATGTGCTTTCAAGGCGATTCGAATCTACCTCCTGAAATCTGTTTCCTGCAATTCTGCCTTGCTTTCAAAGCCTCTTCGTTGCCTTCCCTTAATATATTTGTGGACGAGAGGTATCATTTAAAACTCTGCAGGTTTGTGAATTGCAGTGCCCCTGAGCTCCATTTTTCAACTCGCTTTTTTGGGAGCTGGCCGCTAAAGCGCAGGATTGCTTCAGGCCCTCTTCTGGTTCTGGGGGGCAGGCTGAGCTTGTGCTTAATTCTTCTTCCTGATGGGAAAATAGAGTGACCTGTGCCTGTCCCAACCCCTAGAGCTAGTCTCTCATTGGTTCCCCCTCTTCCCGTTCATCCTCAGGACAAATTGCAACCTGTACGGAACAGGAGGTTAAAGGTGCTGATTCTCCAAGGAGGGAGATGGCTAGTAAATCGGCTGGAATGGCGAACCCGAGCAAAGGAGATGAGAAATGAGGTGCGTTTTAGAAACCTTTCCCGATCACACGGTGTACCATCTTCTGGGTTTCTCATGCCTGTTTTCGACGTAGGAAGATGCCCTTGAACCTGGAGATTTGGGACCCATGGGATGGGTACCATGCAGTATTACTTGAAAGGGTCTGCGTTGGCTCACCCAACCTCACCGAACCTCTCAGCCCCAAGAGTGTCCACCCTTATGTCTCAATCAGCTGTGGGTCTAGATATGGTCAATCCAGGTTGCATCACAGCCCCTGAACGAATTTTGTAAGAATTTCTCTCTCTTTCACTGCCTTTGTTTCACGGGTTTTGAAAAGTAATTTATTTTTATAATGGGGTTTAGCTGCTTTTCACGGCTGTGTTTATGCCGCTTTACACCCCCTTGACTCACTTACGGAGAGATATCAATACATAGGTTTGAAGATTCTTACTAGTCAGATATATTCTTGTGCGGTGAATAGGGGGTGTTGAGTCCAGTTCACTGAAAAAGGAATAGGTCTTGTCTCTTACATATTGGGTTTATGGAACGGTATCGGAGCTAATTTGAAAACCTTGTTTTATGCATCACCCCACCTCACCTTTCCCGTTCAGCAGCCATAGTGTGTTTTCTGAACGTGTGACTCTGTTCTGTTTTGTAATTCAGTTCAAGTGTAGCGGTTTTTACATTCCCTCTCTAAGTGATATCTTATGATAAGTGTCTTTTTCTGTGTGACTTATTTCACTTAGAATCGTCGTACCTAAATCCACTCATCGTGCTGCTACTAGCCTTATGACGTTGATTTCATGGCTGAGTGATATTCCATTGTACATGAGGACCACAACTTCTTTATCCATTTTTCTCTTTCCTAGGATATTTAAGGTGTAATGAAGTGGGGGTTCTTGTCAACAGAGCAGCCCTAAACTTTGGGGTGCCTGTGTCTTGCTGATTTTTAGTTTTCCCAATTTATATGCCCATGAGTGGAAGTGCCCTATGCTCTCCAAGCTGTGTTTTTTAGATGTTTCAGAACACACCGTACACTTCTCCAGAGTGGCTGTTGGCAAGTTACATCCCACCCATCAGCGTAGCAAGGCTCCCATTTCTCCATGGCCGGTCCTGCATTTCTGGTTTGGACACTTTTTTCCGCATGGCCCTTTTGCCCGCTGGGAAGCGAGACTTCTTTGGAGCGCTGATTGGCCTTTCCAGGTTGCTTGGTTGGCCAAAAAGGGCGTATGCGTTTTTTCCTGAATATATTCAGGAAAAAACGCATACACCCTTTTTGGCCAAGGGCATCATTGTCCACGTTTTGCCGCTTTTCATGTGCTTTCAAGGCGATTCGAATCTACCTCCTGAAATCTGTTTCCTGCAATTCTGCCTTGCTTTCAAAGCCTCTTCGTTGCCTTCCCTTAATATATTTGTGGACGAGAGGTATCATTTAAAACTCTGCAGGTTTGTGAATTGCAGTGCCCCTGAGCTCCATTTTTCAACTCGCTTTTTTGGGAGCTGGCCGCAAAAGCGCAGGATTGCTTCAGGCCCTCTTCTGGTTCTGGGGGGCAGGCTGAGCTTGTGCTTAATTCTTCTTCCTGATGGGAAAATAGAGTGACCTGTGCCTGTCCCAACACCTAGAGCTAGTCTCTCATTGGTTCCCCCTCTTCCCGTTCATCCTCAGGACAAATTGCAACCTGTACGGAACAGGAGGTTAAAGGTGCTGATTCTCCAAGGAGGGAGATGGCTAGTAAATCGGCTGGAATGGCGAACCCGAGCAAAGGAGATGAGAAATGAGGTGCGTTTTAGAAACCTTTCCCGATCACACGGTGTACCATCTTCTGGGTTTCTCATGCCTGTTTTCGACGTAGGAAGATGCCCTTGAACCTGGAGATTTGGGACCCATGGGATGGGTACCATGCAGTATTACTTGAAAGGGTCTGCGTTGGCTCACCCAACCTCACCGAACCTCTCAGCCCCAAGAGTGTCCACCCTTATGTCTCAATCAGCTGTGGGTCTAGATATGGTCAATCCAGGTTGCATCACAGCCCCTGAACGAATTTTGTAAGAATTTCTCTCTCTTTCACTGCCTTTGTTTCACGGGTTTTGAAAAGTAATTTATTTTTATAATGGGGTTTAGCTGCTTTTCACGGCTGTGTTTATGCCGCTTTACACCCCCTTGACTCACTTACGGAGAGATATCAATACATAGGTTTGAAGATTCTTACTAGTCAGATATATTCTTGTGCGGTGAATAGGGGGTGTTGAGTCCAGTTCACTGAAAAAGGAATAGGTCTTGTCTCTTACATATTGGGTTTATGGAACGGTATCGGAGCTAATTTGAAAACCTTGTTTTATGCATCACCCCACCTCACCTTTCCCGTTCAGCAGCCATAGTGTGTTTTCTGAACGTGTGACTCTGTTCTGTTTTGTAATTCAGTTCAAGTGTAGCGGTTTTTACATTCCCTCTCTAAGTGATATCTTATGATAAGTGTCTTTTTCTGTGTGACTTATTTCACTTAGAATCGTCGTACCTAAATCCACTCATCGTGCTGCTACTAGCCTTATGACGTGGATTTCATGGCTGAGTGATATTCCATTGTACATGAGGACCACCACTTCTTTATCCATTTTTCTCTTTCCTAGGATATTTAAGGTGTAATGAAGTGGGGGTTCTTGTCAACAGAGCAGCCCTAAACTTTGGGGTGCCTGTATCTGGCTGATTTTTAGTTTTCCCAATTTATACGCCCATGAGTGGAAGTGCCCTATGCTCTCCAAGCTGTGTTTTTTAGATGTTTCAGAACACACCGTACACTTCTCCAGAGTGGCTGTTGGCAATTTACATCCCACCCATCAGCGTAGCAAGGCTCCCATTTCTCCATGGCCGGTCCTTCATTTCTGGTTTGGACACTTTTTTCCGCATGGCCCTTTTGCCCGCTGGGAAGCGAGACTTCTTTGGAGAGCTGATTGGCCTTTCCAGGTTGCTTGGTTGGCCAAAAAGGGCGTATGCGTTTTTTCCTGAATATATTCAGGAAAAAACGCATACGCCCTTTTTGGCCAAGGGCATCATTGTCCACGTTTTGCCGCTTTTCATGTGCTTTCAAGGCGATTCGAATCTACCTCCTGAAATCTGTTTCCTGCAATTCTGCCTTGCTTTCAAAGCCTCTTCGTTGCCTTCCCTTAATATATTTGTGGACGAGAGGTATCATTTAAAACTCTGCAGGTTTGTGAATTGCAGTGCCCCTGAGCTCCATTTTTCAACTCGCTTTCTTGGGAGCTGGCCGCAAAAGCGCAGGATTGCTTCAGGCCCTCTTCTGGTTCTGGGGGGCAGGCTGAGCTTGTGCTTAATTCTTCTTCCTGATGGGAAAATAGAGTGACCTGTGCCTGTCCCAACACCTAGAGCTAGTCTCTCATTGGTTCCCCCTCTTCCCGTTCATCCTCAGGACAAATTGCAACCTGTACGGAACAGGAGGTTAAAGGTGCTGGTTCTCCAAGGAGGGAGATGGCTAGTAAATCGGCTGGAATGGCGAACCCGAGCAAAGGAGATGAGAAATGAGGTGCGTTTTAGAAACCTTTCCCGATCACACGGTGTACCATCTTCTGGGTTACTCATGCCTGTTTTCGACGTAGGAAGATGCCCTTGAACCTGGAGATTTGGGACCCATGGGATGGGTACCATGCAGTATTACTTGAAAGGGTCTGCGTTGGCTCACCCAACCTCACCGAACCTCTCAGCCCCAAGAGTGTCCACCCTTATGTCGCAATCAGCTGTGGGTCTAGATATGGTCAATCCAGGTTGCATCACAGCCCCTGAACGAATTTTGTAAGAATTTCTCTCTCTTTCACTGCCTTTGTTTCACGGGTTTTGAAAAGTAATTTATTTTTATAATGGGGTTTAGCTGCTTTTCACGGCTGTGTTTATGCCGCTTTACACCCCCTTGACTCACTTACAGAGAGATATCAATACATAGGTTTGCAGATTCTTACTAGACAGATATATTCTTGTGCGGTGAATAGGGGGTGTTGAGTCCAGTTCACTGAAAAAGGAATAGGTCTTGTCTCTTACATATTGGGTTTATGGAACGGTATCGGAGCTAATTTGAAACCCTTGTTTTATGCATCACCCCACCTCACCTTTCCCGTTCAGCAGCCATAGTGTGTTTTCTGAACGTGTGACTCTGTTCTGTTTTGTAATTCAGTTCAAGTGTAGCGGTTTTTACATTCCCTCTCTAAGTGATATCTTATGATAAGTGTCTTTTTCTGTGTGACTTATTTCACTTAGAATCGTCGTACCTAAATCCACTCATCGTGCTGCTACTAGCCTTATGACGTGGATTTCATGGCTGAGTGATATTCCATTGTACATGAGGACCACCACTTCTTTATCCATTTTTCTCTTTCCTAGGATATTTAAGGTGTAATGAAGTGGGGGTTCTTGTCAACAGAGCAGCCCTAAACTTTGGGGTGCCTGTGTCTTGCTGATTTTTAGTTTTCCCAATTTATACGCCCATGAGTGGAAGTGCCCTATGCTCTCCAAGCTGTGTTTTTTAGATGTTTCAGAACACACCGTACACTTCTCCAGAGTGGCTTTTGGCAATTTACATCCCACCCATCAGCGTAGCAAGGCTCCCATTTCTCCATGGCCGGTCCTGCATTTCTGGTTTGGACACTTTTTTCCGCATGGCCCTTTTGCCCGCTGGGAAGCGAGACTTCTTTGGAGCGCTGATTGGCCTTTCCAGGTTGCTTGGTTGGCCAAAAAGGGCGTATGCGTTTTTTCCTGAATATATTCAGGAAAAAACGCATACGCCCTTTTTGGCCAAGGGCATCATTGTCCACGTTTTGCCGCTTTTCATGTGCTTTCAAGGCGATTCGAATCTACCTCCTGAAATCTGTTTCCTGCAATTCTGCCTTGCTTTCAAAGCCTCTTCGTTGCCTTCCCTTAATATATTTGTGGACGAGAGGTATCATTTAAAACTCTGCAGGTTTGTGAATTGCAGTGCCCCTGAGCTCCATTTTTCAACTCGCTTTTTTGGGAGCTGGCCGCAAAAGCGCAGGATTGCTTCAGGCCCTCTTCTGGTTCTGGGGGGCAGGCTGAGCTTGTGCTTAATTCTTCTTCCTGATGGGAAAATAGAGTGACCTGTGCCTGTCCCAACCCCTAGAGCTAGTCTCTCATTGGTTCCCCCTCTTCCCGTTCATCCTCAGGACAAATTGCAACCTGTACGGAACAGGAGGTTAAAGGTGCTGATTCTCCAAGGAGGGAGATGGCTAGTAAATCGGCTGGAATGGCGAACCCGAGCAAAGGAGATGAGAAATGAGGTGCGTTTTAGAAACCTTTCCCGATCACACGGTGTACCATCTTCTGGGTTTCTCATGCCTGTTTTCGACGTAGGAAGATGCCCTTGAACCTGGAGATTTGGGACCCATGGGATGGGTACCATGCAGTATTACTTGAAAGGGTCTGCGTTGGCTCACCCAACCTCACCGAACCTCTCAGCCCCAAGAGTGTCCACCCTTATGTCTCAATCAGCTGTGGGTCTAGATATGGTCAATCCAGGTTGCATCACAGCCCCTGAACGAATTTTGTAAGAATTTCTCTCTCTTTCACTGCCTTTGTTTCACGGGTTTTGAAAAGTAATTTATTTTTATAATGGGGTTTAGCTGCTTTTCACGGCTGTGTTTATGCCGCTTTACACCCCCTTGACTCACTTACGGAGAGATATCAATACATAGGTTTGAAGATTCTTACTAGTCAGATATATTCTTGTGCGGTGAATAGGGGGTGTTGAGTCCAGTTCACTGAAAAAGGAATAGGTCTTGTCTCTTACATATTGGGTTTATGGAACGGTATCGGAGCTAATTTGAAACCCTTGTTTTATGCATCACCCCACCTCACCTTTCCCGTTCAGCAGCCATAGTGTGTTTTCTGAACGTGTGACTCTGTTCTGTTTTGTAATTCAGTTCAAGTGTAGCGGTTTTTACATTCCCTCTCTAAGTGATATCTTATGATAAGTGTCTTTTTCTGTGTGACTTATTTCACTTAGAATCGTCGTACCTAAATCCACTCATCGTGCTGCTACTAGCCTTATGACGTGGATTTCATGGCTGAGTGATATTCCATTGTACATGAGGACCACCACTTCTTTATCCATTTTTCTCTTTCCTAGGATATTTAAGGTGTAATGAAGTGGGGGTTCTTGTCAACAGAGCAGCCCTAAACTTTGGGGTGCCTGTGTCTTGCTGATTTTTAGTTTTCCCAATTTATACGCCCATGAGTGGAAGTGCCCTATGCTCTCCAAGCTGTGTTTTTTAGATGTTTCAGAACACACCGTACACTTCTCCAGAGTGGCTGTTGGCAATTTACATCCCACCCATCAGCGTAGCAAGGCTCCCATTTCTCCATGGCCGGTCCTTCATTTCTGGTTTGGACACTTTTTTCCGCATGGCCCTTTTGCCCGCTGGGAAGCGAGACTTCTTTGGAGCGCTGATTGGCCTTTCCAGGTTGCTTGGTTGGCCAAAAAGGGCGTATGCGTTTTTTCCTGAATATATTCAGGAAAAAACGCATACGCCCTTTTTGGCCAAGGGCATCATTGTCCACGTTTTGCCGCTTTTCATGTGCTTTCAAGGCGATTCGAATCTACCTCCTGAAATCTGTTTCCTGCAATTCTGCCTTGCTTTCAAAGCCTCTTCGTTGCCTTCCCTTAATATATTTGTGGACGAGAGGTATCATTTAAAACTCTGCAGGTTTGTGAATTGCAGTGCCCCTGAGCTCCATTTTTCAACTCGCTTTTTTGGGAGCTGGCCGCAAAAGCGCAGGATTGCTTCAGGCCCTCTTCTGGTTCTGGGGGGCAGGCTGAGCTTGTGCTTAATTCTTCTTCCTGATGGGAAAATAGAGTGACCTGTGCCTGTCCCAACACCTAGAGCTAGTCTCTCATTGGTTCCCCCTCTTCCCGTTCATCCTCAGGACAAATTGCAACCTGTACGGAACAGGAGGTTAAAGGTGCTGATTCTCCAAGGAGGGAGATGGCTAGTAAATCGGCTGGAATGGCGAACCCGAGCAAAGGAGATGAGAAATGAGGTGCGTTTTAGAAACCTTTCCCGATCACACGGTGTACCATCTTCTGGGTTTCTCATGCCTGTTTTCGACGTAGGAAGATGCCCTTGAACCTGGAGATTTGGGACCCATGGGATGGGTACCATGCAGTATTACTTGAAAGGGTCTGCGTTGGCTCACCCAACCTCACCGAACCTCTCAGCCCCAAGAGTGTCCACCCTTATGTCTCAATCAGCTGTGGGTCTAGATATGGTCAATCCAGGTTGCATCACAGCCCCTGAACGAATTTTGTAAGAATTTCTCTCTCTTTCACTGCCTTTGTTTCACGGGTTTTGAAAAGTAATTTATTTTTATAATGGGGTTTAGCTGCTTTTCACGGCTGTGTTTATGCCGCTTTACACCCCCTTGACTCACTTACGGAGAGATATCAATACATAGGTTTGAAGATTCTTACTAGTCAGATATATTCTTGTGCGGTGAATAGGGGGTGTTGAGTCCAGTTCACTGAAAAAGGAATAGGTCTTGTCTCTTACATATTGGGTTTATGGAACGGTATCGGAGCTAATTTGAAACCCTTGTTTTATGCATCACCCCACCTCACCTTTCCCGTTCAGCAGCCATAGTGTGTTTTCTGAACGTGTGACTCTGTTCTGTTTTGTAATTCAGTTCAAGTGTAGCGGTTTTTACATTCCCTCTCTAAGTGATATCTTATGATAAGTGTCTTTTTCTGTGTGACTTATTTCACTTAGAATCGTCGTACCTAAATCCACTCATCGTGCTGCTACTAGCCTTATGACGTGGATTTCATGGCTGAGTGATATTCCATTGTACATGAGGACCACCACTTCTTTATCCATTTTTCTCTTTCCTAGGATATTTAAGGTGTAATGAAGTGGGGGTTCTTGTCAACAGAGCAGCCCTAAACTTTGGGGTGCCTGTGTCTTGCTGATTTTTAGTTTTCCCAATTTATACGCCCATGAGTGGAAGTGCCCTATGCTCTCCAAGCTGTGTTTTTTAGATGTTTCAGAACACACCGTACACTTCTCCAGAGTGGCTGTTGGCAATTTACATCCCACCCATCAGCGTAGCAAGGCTCCCATTTCTCCATGGCCGGTCCTGCATTTCTGGTTTGGACACTTTTTTCCGCATGGCCCTTTTGCCCGCTGGGAAGCGAGACTTCTTTGGAGCGCTGATTGGCCTTTCCAGGTTGCTTGGTTGGCCAAAAAGGGCGTATGCGTTTTTTCCTGAATATATTCAGGAAAAAACGCATACGCCCTTTTTGGCCAAGGGCATCATTGTCCACGTTTTGCCGCTTTTCATGTGCTTTCAAGGCGATTCGAATCTACCTCCTGAAATCTGTTTCCTGCAATTCTGCCTTGCTTTCAAAGCCTCTTCGTTGCCTTCCCTTAATATATTTGTGGACGAGAGGTATCATTTAAAACTCTGCAGGTTTGTGAATTGCAGGGCCCCTGAGCTCCATTTTTCAACTCGCTTTTTTGGGAGCTGGCCGCAAAAGCGCAGGATTGCTTCAGGCCCTCTTCTGGTTCTGGGGGGCAGGCTGAGCTTGTGCTTAATTCTTCTTCCTGATGGGAAAATAGAGTGACCTGTGCCTGTCCCAACACCTAGAGCTAGTCTCTCATTGGTTCCCCCTCTTCCCGTTCATCCTCAGGACAAATTGCAACCTGTACGGAACAGGAGGTTAAAGGTGCTGATTCTCCAAGGAGGGAGATGGCTAGTAAATCGGCTGGAATGGCGAACCCGAGCAAAGGAGATGAGAAATGAGGTGCGTTTTAGAAACCTTTCCCGATCACACGGTGTACCATCTTCTGGGTTTCTCATGCCTGTTTTCGACGTAGGAAGATGCCCTTGAACCTGGAGATTTGGGACCCATGGGATGGGTACCATGCAGTATTACTTGAAAGGGTCTGCGTTGGCTCACCCAACCTCACCGAACCTCTCAGCCCCAAGAGTGTCCACCCTTATGTCTCAATCAGCTGTGGGTCTAGATATGGTCAATCCAGGTTGCATCACAGCCCCTGAACGAATTTTGTAAGAATTTCTCTCTCTTTCACTGCCTTTGTTTCACGGGTTTTGAAAAGTAATTTATTTTTATAATGGGGTTTAGCTGCTTTTCACGGCTGTGTTTATGCCGCTTTACACCCCCTTGACTCACTTACGGAGAGATATCAATACATAGGTTTGAAGATTCTTACTAGTCAGATATATTCTTGTGCGGTGAATAGGGGGTGTTGAGTCCAGTTCACTGAAAAAGGAATAGGTCTTGTCTCTTACATATTGGGTTTATGGAACGGTATCGGAGCTAATTTGAAACCCTTGTTTTATGCATCACCCCACCTCACCTTTCCCGTTCAGCAGCCATAGTGTGTTTTCTGAACGTGTGACTCTGTTCTGTTTTGTAATTCAGTTCAAGTGTAGCGGTTTTTACATTCCCTCTCTAAGTGATATCTTATGATAAGTGTCTTTTTCTGTGTGACTTATTTCACTTAGAATCGTCGTACCTAAATCCACTCATCGTGCTGCTACTAGCCTTATGACGTGGATTTCATGGCTGAGTGATATTCCATTGTACATGAGGACCACCACTTCTTTATCCATTTTTCTCTTTCCTAGGATATTTAAGGTGTAATGAAGTGGGGGTTCTTGTCAACAGAGCAGCCCTAAACTTTGGGGTGCCTGTGTCTTGCTGATTTTTAGTTTTCCCAATTTATACGCCCATGAGTGGAAGTGCCCTATGCTCTCCAAGCTGTGTTTTTTAGATGTTTCAGAACACACCGTACACTTCTCCAGAGTGGCTGTTGGCAATTTACATCCCACCCATCAGCGTAGCAAGGCTCCCATTTCTCCATGGCCGGTCCTGCATTTCTGGTTTGGACACTTTTTTCCGCATGGCCCTTTTGCCCGCTGGGAAGCGAGACTTCTTTGGAGCGCTGATTGGCCTTTCCAGGTTGCTTGGTTGGCCAAAAAGGGCGTATGCGTTTTTTCCTGAATATATTCAGGAAAAAACGCATACGCCCTTTTTGGCCAAGGGCATCATTGTCCACGTTTTGCCGCTTTTCATGTGCTTTCAAGGCGATTCGAATCTACCTCCTGAAATCTGTTTCCTGCAATTCTGCCTTGCTTTCAAAGCCTCTTCGTTGCCTTCCCTTAATATATTTGTGGACGAGAGGTATCATTTAAAACTCTGCAGGTTTGTGAATTGCAGTGCCCCTGAGCTCCATTTTTCAACTCGCTTTTTTGGGAGCTGGCCGCAAAAGCGCAGGATTGCTTCAGGCCCTCTTCTGGTTCTGGGGGGCAGGCTGAGCTTGTGCTTAATTCTTCTTCCTGATGGGAAAATAGAGTGACCTGTGCCTGTCCCAACACCTAGAGCTAGTCTCTCATTGGTTCCCCCTCTTCCCGTTCATCCTCAGGACAAATTGCAACCTGTATGGAACAGGAGGTTAAAGGTGCTGATTCTCCAAGGAGGGAGATGGCTAGTAAATCGGCTGGAATGGCGAACCCGAGCAAAGGAGATGAGAAATGAGGTGCGTTTTAGAAACCTTTCCCGATCACACGGTGTACCATCTTCTGGGTTTCTCATGCCTGTTTTCGACGTAGGAAGATGCCCTTGAACCTGGAGATTTGGGACCCATGGGATGGGTACCATGCAGTATTACTTGAAAGGGTCTGCGTTGGCTCACCCAACCTCACCGAACCTCTCAGCCCCAAGAGTGTCCACCCTTATGTCTCAATCAGCTGTGGGTCTAGATATGGTCAATCCAGGTTGCATCACAGCCCCTGAACGAATTTTGTAAGAATTTCTCTCTCTTTCACTGCCTTTGTTTCACGGGTTTTGAAAAGTAATTTATTTTTATAATGGGGTTTAGCTGCTTTTCACGGCTGTGTTTATGCCGCTTTACACCCCCTTGACTCACTTACAGAGAGATATCAATACATAGGTTTGAAGATTCTTACTAGTCAGATATATTATTGTGCAGTGAATAGGGGGTGTTGAGTCCAGTTCACTGAAAAAGGAATAGGTCTTGTCTCTTACATATTGGGTTTATGGAACGGTATCGGAGCTAATTTGAAACCCTTGTTTTATGCATCACCCCACCTCACCTTTCCCATTCAGCAGCCATAGTGTGTTTTCTAAACGTGTGACTCTGTTCTGTTTTGTAATTCAGTTCAAGTGTAGGCGGTTTTTACATTCCCTCTCTAAGTGATATCTTATGATAAGTGTCTTTTTCTGTGTGCCTTATTTCACTTAGAATCGTCGTACCTAAATCCACTCATCGTGCTGCTACTAGCCTTATGACGTGGATTTCATGGCTGAGTGATATTCCATTGTACATGAGGACCACAACTTCTTTATCCATTTTTCTCTTTCCTAGGATATTTAAGGTGTAATGAAGTGGGGGTTCTTGTCAACAGAGCAGCCCTAAACTTTGGGGTGCCTGTGTCTTGCTGATTTTTAGTTTTCCCAATTTATACGCCCATGAGTGGAAGTGCCCTATGCTCTCCAAGCTGTGTTTTTTAGATGTTTCAGAACACACCGTACACTTCTCCAGAGTGGCTGTTGGCAATTTACATCCCACCCATCAGCGTAGCAAGGCTCCCATTTCTCCATGGCCGGTCCTGCATTTCTGGTTTGGACACTTTTTTCCGCATGGCCCTTTTGCCCGCTGGGAAGCGAGACTTCTTTGGAGCGCTGATTGGCCTTTCCAGGTTGCTTGGCTGGCCAAAAAGGGCGTATGCGTTTTTTCCTGAATATATTCAGGAAAAAACGCATACGCCCTTTTTGGCCAAGGGCATCATTGTCCACGTTTTGCCGCTTTTCATGTGCTTTCAAGGCGATTCGAATCTACCTCCTGAAATCTGTTTCCTGCAATTCTGCCTTGCTTTCAAAGCCTCTTCGTTGCCTTCCCTTAATATATTTGTGGACGAGAGGTATCATTTAAAACTCTGCAGGTTTGTGAATTGCAGTGTCCCTGAGCTCCATTTTTCAACTCGCTTTTTTGGGAGCTGGCCGCAAAAGCGCAGGATTGCTTCAGGCCCTCTTCTGGTTCTGGGGGGCAGGCTGAGCTTGTGCTTAATTCTTCTTCCTGATGGGAAAATAGAGTGACCTGTGCCTGTCCCAACACCTAGAGCTAGTCTCTCATTGGTTCCCCCTCTTCCCGTTCATCCTCAGGACAAATTGCAACCTGTACGGAACAGGAGGTTAAAGGTGCTGATTCTCCAAGGAGGGAGATGGCTAGTAAATCGGCTGGAATGGCGAACCCGAGCAAAGGAGATGAGAAATGAGGTGCGTTTTAGAAACCTTTCCCGATCACACGGTGTACCATCTTCTGGGTTTCTCATGCCTGTTTTCGACGTAGGAAGATGCCCTTGAACCTGGAGATTTGGGACCCATGGGATGGGTACCATGCAGTATTACTTGAAAGGGTCTGCGTTGGCTCACCCAACCTCACCGAACCTCTCAGCCCCAAGAGTGTCCACCCTTATGTCTCAATCAGCTGTGGGTCTAGATATGGTCAATCCAGGTTGCATCACAGCCCCTGAACGAATTTTGTAAGAATTTCTCTCTCTTTCACTGCCTTTGTTTCACGGGTTTTGAAAAGTAATTTATTTTTATAATGGGGTTTAGCTGCTTTTCACGGCTGTGTTTATGCCGCTTTACACCCCCTTGACTCACTTACAGAGAGATATCAATACATAGGTTTGAAGATTCTTACTAGTCAGATATATTATTGTTCAGTGAATAGGGGGTGTTGAGTCCAGTTCACTGAAAAAGGAATAGGTCTTGTCTCTTACATATTGGGTTTATGGAACGGTATCGGAGCTAATTTGAAACCCTTGTTTTATGCATCACCCCACCTCACCTTTCCCATTCAGCAGCCATAGTGTGTTTTCTAAACGTGTGACTCTGTTCTGTTTTGTAATTCAGTTCAAGTGTAGGCGGTTTTTACATTCCCTCTCTAAGTGATATCTTATGATAAGTGTCTTTTTCTGTGTGCCTTATTTCACTTAGAATCGTCGTACCTAAATCCACTCATCGTGCTGCTACTAGCCTTATGACGTGGATTTCATGGCTGAGTGATATTCCATTGTACATGAGGACCACAACTTCTTTATCCATTTTTCTCTTTCCTAGGATATTTAAGGTGTAATGAAGTGGGGGTTCTTGTCAACAGAGCAGCCCTAAACTTTGGGGTGCCTGTGTCTTGCTGATTTTTAGTTTTCCCAATTTATACGCCCATGAGTGGAAGTGCCCTATGCTCTCCAAGCTGTGTTTTTTAGATGTTTCAGAACACACCGTACACTTCTCCAGAGTGGCTGTTGGCAATTTACATCCCACCCATCAGCGTAGCAAGGCTCCCATTTCTCCATGGCCGGTCCTGCATTTCTGGTTTGGACACTTTTTTCCGCATGGCCCTTTTGCCCGCTGGGAAGCGAGACTTCTTTGGAGCGCTGATTGGCCTTTCCAGGTTGCTTGGCTGGCCAAAAAGGGCGTATGCGTTTTTTCCTGAATATATTCAGGAAAAAACGCATACGCCCTTTTTGGCCAAGGGCATCATTGTCCACGTTTTGCCGCTTTTCATGTGCTTTCAAGGCGATTCGAATCTACCTCCTGAAATCTGTTTCCTGCAATTCTGCCTTGCTTTCAAAGCCTCTTCGTTGCCTTCCCTTAATATATTTGTGGACGAGAGGTATCATTTAAAACTCTGCAGGTTTGTGAATTGCAGTGTCCCTGAGCTCCATTTTTCAACTCGCTTTTTTGGGAGCTGGCCGCAAAAGCGCAGGATTGCTTCAGGCCCTCTTCTGGTTCTGGGGGGCAGGCTGAGCTTGTGCTTAATTCTTCTTCCTGATGGGAAAATAGAGTGACCTGTGCCTGTCCCAACACCTAGAGCTAGTCTCTCATTGGTTCCCCCTCTTCCCGTTCATCCTCAGGACAAATTGCAACCTGTACGGAACAGGAGGTTAAAGGTGCTGATTCTCCAAGGAGGGAGATGGCTAGTAAATCGGCTGGAATGGCGAACCCGAGCAAAGGAGATGAGAAATGAGGTGCGTTTTAGAAACCTTTCCCGATCACACGGTGTACCATCTTCTGGGTTTCTCATGCCTGTTTTCGACGTAGGAAGATGCCCTTGAACCTGGAGATTTGGGACCCATGGGATGGGTACCATGCAGTATTACTTGAAAGGGTCTGCGTTGGCTCACCCAACCTCACCAAACCTCTCAGCCCCAAGAGTGTCCACCCTTATGTCTCAATCAGCTGTGGGTCTAGATATGGTCAATCCAGGTTGCATCACAGCCCCTGAACGAATTTTGTAAGAATTTCTCTCTCTTTCACTGCCTTTGTTTCACGGGTTTTGAAAAGTAATTTATTTTTATAATGGGGTTTAGCTGCTTTTCACGGCTGTGTTTATGCCGCTTTACACCCCCTTGACTCACTTACAGAGAGATATCAATACATAGGTTTGAAGATTCTTCCTAGTCAGATATATTCTTGTGCGGTGAATAGGGGGTGTTGAGTCCAGTTCACTGAAAAAGGAATAGGTCTTGTCTCTTACATATTGGGTTTATGGAACGGTATCGGAGCTAATTTGAAACCCTTGTTTTATGCATCACCCCACCTCACCTTTCCCGTTCATCAGCCATAGTGTGTTTTCTAAACGTGTGACTCTGTTCTGTTTTGTAATTCAGTTCAAGTGTAGCGGTTTTTACATTCCCTCTCTAAGTGATATCTTATGATAAGTGTCTTTTTCTGTGTGACTTATTTCACTTAGAATCGTCATACTTAAATCCACTCATCGTGCTGCTACTAGCCTTATGACGTGGATTTCATGGCTGAGTGATATTCCATTGTACATGAGGACCACAACTTCTTTATCCATTTTTCGCTTTCCTAGGATATTTAAGGTGTAATGAAGTGGGGGTTCTTGTCAACAGAGCAGCCCTAAACTTTGGGGTGCCTGTGTCTTGCTGATTTTTAGTTTTCCCAATTTATACGCCCATGAGTGGAAGTGCCCTTTGCTCTCCACGCTGTGTTTTTTAGATGTTTCAGAACACACCGTACACTTCTCCAGAGTGGCTGTTGGCAATTTACATCCCACCCATCAGCGTAGCAAGGCTCCCATTTCTCCATGGCCGGTCCTGCATTTCTGGTTTGGACACTTTTTTCCGCATGGCCCTTTTGCCCGCTGGGAAGCGAGACTTCTTTGGAGCGCTGATTGGACTTTCCAGGTTGCTTGGTTGGCCAAAAAGGGCGTATGCGTTTTTTCCTGAATATATTCAGGAAAAAACGCATACGCCCTTTTTGGCCAAGGGCATCATTGTCCACGTTTTGCCGCTTTTCATGTGCTTTCAAGGCGATTCGAATCTACCTCCTGAAATCTGTTTCCTGCAATTCTGCCTTGCTTTCAAAGCCTCTTCGTTGCCTTCCCTTAATATATTTGTGGACGAGAGGTATCATTTAAAACTCTGCAGGTTTGTGAATTGCAGTGCCCCTGAGCTCCATTTTTCACCTCGCTTTTTTGGGAGCTGGCCGCAAAAGCGCAGGATTGCTTCAGGCCCTCTTCTGGTTCTGGGGGGCAGGCTGAGCTTGTGCTTAATTCTTCTTCCTGATGGGAAAATAGAGTGACCTGTGCCTGTCCCAACACCTAGAGCTAGTCTCTCATTGGTTCCCCCTCTTCCCGTTCATCCTCAGGACAAATTGCAACCTGTACGGAACAGGAGGTTAAAGGTGCTGATTCTCCAAGGAGGGAGATGGCTAGTAAATCGGCTGGAATGGCGAACCCGAGCAAAGGAGATGAGAAATGAGGTGCGTTTTAGAAACCTTTCCCGATCACACGGTGTACCATCTTCTGGGTTTCTCATGCCTGTTTTCGACGTAGGAAGATGCCCTTGAACCTGGAGATTTGGGACCCATGGGATGGGTACCATGCAGTATTACTTGAAAGGGTCTGCGTTGGCTCACCCAACCTCACCGAACCTCTCAGCCCCAAGAGTGTCCACCCTTATGTCTCAATCAGCTGTGGGTCTAGATATGGTCAATCCAGGTTGCATCACAGCCCCTGAACGAATTTTGTAAGAATTTCTCTCTCTTTCACTGTCTTTGTTTCACGGGTTTTGAAAAGTGAGTTATTTTTATAATGGGGTTTAGCTGCTTTTCACGGCTGTGTTTATGCCGCTTTACACCCCCTTGACTCACTTACAGAGAGATATCAATACATAGGTTTGAAGATTCTTACTAGTCAGATATATTCTTGTGTGGTGAATAGGGGGTGTTGAGTCCAGTTCACTGAAAAAGGAATAGGTCTTGTCTCTTACATATTGGGTTTATGGAACGGTATCGGAGCTAATTTGAAACCCTTGTTTTATGCATCACCCCACCTCACCTTTCCCGTTCAGCAGCCATAGTGTGTTTTCTAAACGTGTGACTCTGTTCTGTTTTGTAATTCAGTTCAAGTGTAGCGGTTTTTACATTCCCTCTAGAAGTGATATCTTATGATAAGTGTCTTTTTCTGTGTGACTTATTTCACTTAGAATCGTCGTACCTAAATCCACTCATCGTGCTGCTAGTAGCCTTATGACGTGGATTTCATGGCTGAGTGATATTCCATTGTACATGAGGACCACAACTTCTTTATCCATTTTTCTCTTTCTTAGGATATTTAAGGTGTAATGAAGTGGGGGTTCTTGTCAACAGAGCAGCCCTAAACTTTGGGGTGCCTGTGTCTTGCTGATTTTTAGTTTTCCCAATTTATACGCCCATGAGTGGAAGTGCCCTATGCTCTCCAAGCTGTGTTTTTTAGATGTTTCAGAACACACCGTACACTTCTCCAGAGTGGCTGTTGGCAATTTACATCCCACCCATCAGCGTAGCAAGGCTCCCATTTCTCCATGGCCGGTCCTGCATTTCTGGTTTGGACACTTTTTTCCGCATGGCCCTTGTGCCCGCTGGGAAGCGAGACTTCTTTGGAGCGCTGATTGGCCTTTCCAGGTTGCTTGGTTGGCCAAAAAGGGCGTATGCGTTTTTTCCTGAATATATTCAGGAAAAAACGCATACGCCCTTTTTGGCCAAGGGCATCATTGTCCACGTTTTGCCGCTTTTCATGTGCTTTCAAGGCGATTCGAATCTACCTCCTGAAATCTGTTTCCTGCAATTCTGCCTTGCTTTCAAAGCCTCTTCGTTGCCTTCCCTTAATATATTTGTGGACGAGAGGTATCATTTAAAACTCTGCAGGTTTGTGAATTGCAGTGCCCCTGAGCTCCATTTTTCAACTCGCTTTTTTGGGAGCTGGCCGCAAAAGCGCAGGATTGCTTCAGGCCCTCTTCTGGTTCTGGGGGGCAGGCTGAGCTTGTGCTTAATTCTTCTTCCTGATGGGAAAATAGACTGACCTGTGCCTGTCCCAACACCTAGAGCTAGTCTCTCATTGGTTCCCCCTCTTCCCGTTCATCCTCAGGACAAATTGCAACCTGTACGGAACAGGAGGTTAAAGGTGCTGATTCTCCAAGGAGGGAGATGGCTAGTAAATCGGCTGGAATGGCGAACCCGAGCAAAGGAGATGAGAAATGAGGTGCGTTTTAGAAACCTTTCCCGATCACACGGTGTACCATCTTCTGGGTTTCTCATGCCTGTTTTCGACGTAGGAAGATGCCCTTGAACCTGGAGATTTGGGACCCATGGGATGGGTACCATGCAGTATTACTTGAAAGGGTCTGCGTTGGCTCACCCAACCTCACCGAACCTCTCAGCCCCAAGAGTGTCCACCCTTATGTCTCAATCAGCTGTGGGTCTAGATATGGTCAATCCAGGTTGCATCACAGCCCCTGAACGAATTTTGTAAGAATTTCTCTCTCTTTCACTGTCTTTGTTTCACGGGTTTTGAAAAGTAATTTATTTTTATAATGGGGTTTAGCTGCTTTTCACGGCTGTGTTTATGCCGCTTTACACCCCCTTGACTCACTTACGGAGAGATATCAATACATAGGTTTGAAGATTCTTACTAGTCAGATATAATCTTGTGCGGTGAATAGGGGGTGTTGAGTACAGTTCACTGAAAAAGGAATAGGTCTTGTCTCTTACATATTGGGTTTATGGAACGGTATCGGAGCTAATTTGAAACCCTTGTTTTATGCATCACCCCACCTCACCTTTCCCGTTCAGCAGCCATAGTGTGTTTTCTAAACGTGTGACTCTGTTCTGTTTTGTAATTCAGTTCAAGTGTAGCGGTTTTTACATTCCGTCTCTAAGTGATATCTTATGATAAGTGTCTTTTTCTGTGTGACTTATTTCACTTAGAATCGTCGTACCTAAATCCACTCATCGTGCTGCTAGTAGCCTTATGACGTGGATTTCATGGCTGAGTGATATTCCATTGTACATGAGGACCACAACTTCTTTATCCATTTTTCTCTTTCTTAGGATATTTAAGGTGTAATGAAGTGGGGGTTCTTGTCAACAGAGCAGCCCTAAACTTTGGGGTGCCTGTGTCTTGCTGATTTTTAGTTTTCCCAATTTATACGCCCATGAGTGGAAGTGCCCTATGCTCTCCAAGCTGTGTTTTTTAGATGTTTCAGAACACACCGTACACTTCTCCAGAGTGGCTGTTGGCAATTTACATCCCACCCATCAGCGTAGCAAGGCTCCCATTTCTCCATGGCCGGTCCTGCATTTCTGGTTTGGACACTTTTTTCCGCATGGCCCTTTTGCCCGCTGGGAAGCGAGACTTCTTTGGAGCGCTGATTGGCCTTTCCAGATTGCTTGGTTGGCCAAAAAGGGCGTATGCGTTTTTTCCTGAATATATTCAGGAAAAAACGCATACGCCCTTTTTGGCCAAGGGCATCATTGTCCACGTTTTGCCGCTTTTCATGCGCTTTCAAGGCGATTCGAATCTACCTCCTGAAATCTGTTTCCTGCAATTCTGCCTTGCTTTCAAAGCCTCTTCGTTGCCTTCCCTTAATATATTTGTGGACGAGAGGTATCATTTAAAACTCTGCAGGTTTGTGAATTGCAGTGCCCCAGAGCTCCATTTTTCAACTCGCTTTTTTGGGAGCTGGCCGCAAAAGCGCTGGATTGCTTCAGGCCCTCTTCTGGTTCTGTGGGGCAGGCTGAGCTTGTGCTTAATTCTTCTTCCTGATGGGAAAATAGAGTGACCTGTGCCTGTCCCAACACCTAGAGCTAGTCTCTCATTGGTTCCCCCTCTTCCCGTTCATCCTCAGGACAAATTGCAACCTGTACGGAACAGGAGGTTAAAGGTGCTGATTCTCCAAGGAGGGAGATGGCTAGTAAATCGGCTGGAATGGCGAACCCGAGCAAAGGAGATGAGAAATGAGGTGCGTTTTAGAAACCTTTCCCGATCACACGGTGTACCATCTTCTGGGTTTCTCATGCCTGTTTTCGACGTAGGAAGATGCCCTTGAACCTGGAGATTTGGGACCCATGGGATGGGTACCATGCAGTATTACTTGAAAGGGTCTGCGTTGGCTCACCCAACCTCACCGAACCTCTCAGCCCCAAGAGTGTCCACCCTTATGTCTCAATCAGCTGAGGGTCTAGATATGGTCAATCCAGGTTGCATCACAGCCCCTGAACGAATTTTGTAAGAATTTCTCTCTCTTTCACTGCCTTTGTTTCACCGGTTTTGAAAAGTAATTTATTTTTATAATGGGGTTTAGCTGCTTTTCACGGCTGTGTTTATGCCGCTTTACACCCCCTTGACTCACTTACAGAGAGATATCAATACATAGGTTTGAAGATTCTTACTAGTCAGATATATTCTTGTGCGGTGAATAGGGGGTGTTGAGCCCAGTTCACTGAAAAAAGAATAGGTCTTGTCTCTTACATATTGGGTTTATGGAACGGTATCTGAGCTAATTTGAAACCATTGTTTTATGCATCACCCCACCTCACCTTGCCCGTTCAGCAGCCATAGTGTGTTTCCTAAACGTGTGACTCTGTTCTGTTTTGTAATTCAGTTCAAGTGTAGCGGTTTTTACATTCCCTCTCTAAGTGATATCTTATGATAAGTGTCTTTTTCTGTGTGACTTATTTCACTTAGAATCGTCGTACCTAAATCCACTCATCGTGCTGCTACTAGCCTTATGACGTGGATTTCATGGCTGAGTGATATTCCATTGTACATGAGGACCACAAATTCTTTATCCATTTTTCGCTTTCCTAGGATACTTAAGGTGTAATGAAGTGGGGGTTCTTGTCAACAGAGCAGCCCTAAACTTTGGGGTGCCTGTGTCTTGCTGATTTTTAGTTTTCCCAATTTATACGCCCATGAGTGGAAGTGCCCTATGCTCTCCAAGCTGTGTTTTTTAGATGTTTCAGAACACACCGTACACTTCTCCAGAGTGGCTGTTGGCAATTTACATCCCACCCATCAGCGTAGCAAGGCTCCCATTTCTCCATGGCCGGTCCTGCATTTCTGGTTTGGACACTTTTTTCCGCATGGCCCTTTTGCCCGCTGGGAAGCGAGACTTCTTTGGAGCGCTGATTGGCCTTTCCAGGTTGCTTGGTTGGCCAAAAAGGGCGTATGCGTTTTTTCCTGAATATATTCAGGAAAAAACGCATACGCCCTTTTTGACCAAGGGCATCATTGTCCACGTTTTGCCGCTTTTCATGTGCTTTCAAGGCGATTCGAATCTACCTCCTGAAATCTGTTTCCTGCAATTCTGCCTTGCTTTCAAAGCCTCTTCGTTGCCTTCCCTTAATATATTTGTGGACGAGAGGTATCATTTAAAACTCTGCAGGTTTGTGAATTGCAGTGCCCCTGAGCTCCATTTTTCAACTCGCTTTTTTGGGAGCTGGCCGCAAAAGCGCAGGATTGCTTCAGGCCCTCTTCTGGTTCTGGGGGGCAGGCTGAGCTTGTGCTTAATTCTTCTTCCTGATGGGAAAATAGAGTGACCTGTGCCTGTCCCAACACCTAGAGCTAGTCTCTCATTGGTTCCCCCTCTTCCCGTTCATCCTCAGGACAAATTGCAACCTGTACAGAACAGGAGGTTACAGGTGCTGATTCTCCAAGGAGGGAGATGGCTAGTAAATCGGCTGGAATGGCGAACCCGAGCAAAGGAGATGAGAAATGAGGTGCGTTTTAGAAACCTTTCCCGATCACACGGTGTACCATCTTCTGGGTTTCTCATGCCTGTTTTCGACGTAGGAAGATGCCCTTGAACCTGGAGATTTGGGACCCATGGGATGGGTACCATGCAGTATTACTTGAAAGGGTCTGCGTTGGCTCACCCAACCTCACCGAACCTCTCAGCCCCAAGAGTGTCCACCCTTATGTCTCAATCAGCTGTGGGTCTAGATATGGTCAATCCAGGTTGCATCACAGCCCCTGAACGAATTTTGTAAGAATTTCTCTCTCTTTCACTGTCTTTGTTTCACGGGTTTTGAAAAGTAATTTATTTTTATAATGGGGTTTAGCTGCTTTTCACGGCTGTGTTTATGCCGCTTTACACCCCCTTGACTCACTTACAGAGAGATATCAATACATAGGTTTGAAGATTCTTACTAGTCAGATATATTCTTGTGCGGTGAATAGGGGGTGTTGAGCCCAGTTCACTGAAAAAGGAATAGGTCTTGTCTCTTACATATTGGGTTTATGGAACGGTATCTGAGCTAATTTGAAACCCTTGTTTTATGCACCACCCCACCTCACCTTTCCCGTTCAGCAGCCATAGTGTGTTTCCTAAATGTGTGACTCTGTTCTGTTTTGCAATTCAGTTCAAGTGTAGCGGGTTTTACATTCCCTCTAGAAGTGATATCTTATGATAAGTGTCTTTTTCTGTGTGACTTATTTCACTTAGAATCGTCGTACCTAAATCCACTCATCGTGCTGCTACTAGCCTTATGACGTTGATTTCATGGCTGAGTGATATTCCATTGTACATGAGGACCACAACTTCTTTATCCATTTTTCTCTTCCCTAGGATATTTAAGGTGTAATGAAGTGGGGGTTCTTGTCAACAGAGCAGCCCTAAACTTTGGGGTGCCTGTGTCTTGCTGATTTTTAGTTTTCCCAATTTATACGCCCATGAGTGGAAGTGCCCTATGCTCTCCAAGCTGTGTTTTTTAGATGTTTCAGAACACACCGTACACTTCTCCAGAGTGGCTGTTGGCAATTTACATCCCACCCATCAGCGTAGCAAGGCTCCCATTTCTCCATGGCCGGTCCTGCATTTCTGGTTTGGACACTTTTTTCCGCATGGCCCTTTTGCCCGCTGGGAAGCGAGACTTCTTTGGAGCGCTGATTGGCCTTTCCAGGTTGCTTGGTTGGCCAAAAAGGGCGTATGCGTTTTTTCCTGAATATATTCAGGAAAAAACGCATACGCCCTTTTTGGCCAAGGGCATCATTGTCCACGTTTTGCCGCTTTTCATGTGCTTTCAAGGCGATTCGAATCTACCTCCTGAAATCTGTTTCCTGCAATTCTGCCTTGCTTTCAAAGCCTCTTCGTTGCCTTCCCTTAATATATTTGTGGACGAGAGGTATCATTTAAAACTCTGCAGGTTTGTGAATTGCAGTGCCCCTGAGCTCCATTTTTCAACTCGCTTTTTTGGGAGCTGGCCGCAAAAGCGCAGGATTGCTTCAGGCCCTCTTCTGGTTCTGGGGGGCAGGCTGAGCTTGTGCTTAATTCTTCTTCCTGATGGGAAAATAGAGTGACCTGTGCCTGTCCCAACACCTAGAGCTAGTCTCTCATTGGTTCCCCCTCTTCCCGTTCATCCTCAGGACAAATTGCAACCTGTACGGAACAGGAGGTTAAAGGTGCTGATTCTCCAAGGAGGGAGATGGCTAGTAAATCGGCTGGAATGGCGAACCCGAGCAAAGGAGATGAGAAATGAGGTGCGTTTTAGAAACCTTTCCCGATCACACGGTGTACCATCTTCTGGGTTTCTCATGCCTGTTTTCGACGTAGGAAGATGCCCTTGAACCTGGAGATTTGGGACCCATGGGATGGGTACCATGCAGTACTACTTGAAAGGGTCTGCGTTGGCTCACCCAACCTCACCGAACCTCTCAGCCCCAAGAGTGTCCACCCTTATGTCTCAATCAGCTGTGGGTCTAGATATGGTCAATCCAGGTTGCATCACAGCCCCTGAACGAATTTTGTAAGAATTTCTCTCTCTTTCACTGTCTTTGTTTCACGGGTTTTGAAAAGTAATTTATTTTTATAATGGGGTTTAGCTGCTTTTCACGGCTGTGTTTATGCCGCTTTACACCCCCTTGACTCACTTACAGAGAGATATCAATACATAGGTTTGAAGATTCTTACTAGTCAGATATATTCTTGTGTGGTGAATAGGGGGTGTTGAGTCCAGTTCACTGAAAAAGGAATAGGTCTTGTCTCTTACATATTGGGTTTATGGAACGGTATCGGAGCTAATTTGAAACCCTTGTTTTATGCATCACCCCACCTCACCTTTCCCGTTCAGCAGCCATAGTGTGTTTCCTAAACGTGTGACTCTGTTCTGTTTTGTAATTCAGTTCAAGTGTAGCGGTTTTTACATTCCCTCTCTAAGTGAAATCTTATGATAAGTGTCTTTTTCTGTGTGACTTATTTCACTTAGAATCGTCGTACCTAAATCCACTCATCGTGCTGCTACTAGCCTTATGACGTGGATTTCATGGCTGAGTGATATTCCATTGTACATGAGGACCACAACTTCTTTATCCATTTTTCTCTTTCCTAGGATATTTAAGGTGTAATGAAGTGGGGGTTCTTGTCCACAGAGCAGCCCTAAACTTTGGGGTGCCTGTGTCTTGCTGATTTTTAGTTTTCCCAATTTATACGCCCATGAGTGGAAGTGCCCTATGCTCTCCAAGCTGTGTTTTTTAGATGTTTCAGAACACACCGTACACTTCTCCAGAGTGGCTGTTGGCAATTTACATCCCACCCATCAGCGTAACAAGGCTCCCATTTCTCCATGGCCGGTCCTGCATTTCTGGTTTGGACACTTTTTTCCGCATGGCCCTTTTGCCCGCTGGGAAGCGAGACTTCTTTGGAGCGCTGATTGGCCTTTCCAGGTTGCTTGGTTGGCCAAAAAGGGCGTATGCGTTTTTTCCTGAATATATTCAGGAAAAAACGCATACGCCCTTTTTGGCCAAGGGAATCATTGTCCACGTTTTGCCACATTTCATGTGCTTTCAAGGCGAGTCGAATCTACCTCCTGAAATCTGTTTCCTGCAATTCTGCCTTGCTTTCAAAGCCTCTTCGTTGCCTTCCCTTAATATATTTGTGGACGAGAGGTATCATTTAAAACTCTGCAGGTTTGTGAATTGCAGTGCCCCTGAGCTCCATTTTTCAACTCGCTTTTTTGGGAGCTGGCCGCAAAAGCGCAGGATTGCTTCAGGCCCTCTTCTGGTTCTGGGGGGCAGGCTGAGCTTGTGCTTAATTCTTCTTCCTGATGGGAAAATAGAGTGACCTGTGCCTGTCCCAACACCTAGAGCTAGTCTCTCATTGGTTCCCCCTCTTCCCGTTCATCCTCAGGACAAATTGCATCCTGTACGGAACAGGAGGTTAAAGGTGCTGATTCTCCAAGGAGGGAGATGGCTAGTAAATCGGCTGGAATGGCGAACCCGAGCAAAGGAGATGAGAAATGAGGTGCGTTTTAGAAACCTTTCCCGATCACACGGTGTACCATCTTCTGGGTTTCTCATGCCTGTTTTCGACGTAGGAAGATGCCCTTGAACCTGGAGATTTGGGACCCATGGGATGGGTACCATGCAGTATTACTTGAAAGGGTCTGCGTTGGCTCACCCAACCTCACCGAACCTCTCAGCCCCAAGAGTGTCCACCCTTATGTCTCAATCAGCTGTGGGTCTAGATATGGTCAATCCAGGTTGCATCACAGCCCTTGAACGAATTTTGTAAGAATTTCTCTCTCTTTCACTGTCTTTGTTTCACGGGTTTTGAAAAGTAATTTATTTTTATAATGGGGTTTAGCTGCTTTTCACGGCTGTGTTTATGCCGCTTTACACCCCCTTGACTCACTTACAGAGAGATATCAATACATAGGTTTGAAGATTCTTACTAGTCAGATATATTCTTGTGCGGTGAATAGGGGGTGTTGAGCCCAGTTCACTGAAAAAGAAATAGGTCTTGTCTCTTACATATTGGGTTTATGGAACGGTATCTGAGCTAATTTGAAACCCTTGTTTTATGCATCACCCCACCTCACCTTTCCCGTTCAGCAGCCATAGTGTGTTTCCTAAATGTGTGACTCTGTTCTGTTTTGCAATTCAGTTCAAGTGTAGCGGGTTTTACATTCCCTCTAGAAGTGATATCTTATGATAAGTGTCTTTTTCTGTGTGACTTATTTCACTTAGAATCGTCGTACCTAAATCCACTCATCGTGCTGCTACTAGCCTTATGACGTTGATTTCATGGCTGAGTGATATTCCATTGTACATGAGGACCACAACTTCTTTATCCATTTTTCTCTTCCCTAGGATATTTAAGGTGTAATGAAGTGGGGGTTCTTGTCAACAGAGCAGCCCTAAACTTTGGGGTGCCTGTGTCTTGCTGATTTTTAGTTTTCCCAATTTATACGCCCATGAGTGGAAGTGCCCTATGCTCTCCAAGCTGTGTTTTTTAGATGTTTCAGAACACACCGTACACTTCTCCAGAGTGGCTGTTGGCAATTTACATCCCACCCATCAGCGTAGCAAGGCTACCATTTCTCCATGGCCGGTCCTGCATTTCTGGTTTGGACACTTTTTTCCGCATGGCCCTTTTGCCCGCTGGGAAGCGAGACTTCTTTGGAGCGCTGATTGGCCTTTCCAGGTTGCTTGGTTGGCCAAAAAGGGCGTATGCGTTTTTTCCTGAATATATTCAGGAAAAAACGCATACGCCCTTTTTGGCCAAGGGCATCATTGTCCACGTTTTGCCGCTTTTCATGTGCTTTCAAGGCGATTCGAATCTACCTCCTGAAATCTGTTTCCTGCAATTCTGCCTTGCTTTCAAAGCCTCTTCGTTGCCTTCCCTTAATATATTTGTGGACGAGAGGTATCATTTAAAACTCTGCAGGTTTGTGAATTGCAGTGCCCCTGAGCTCCATTTTTCAACTCGCTTTTTTGGGAGCTGGCCGCAAAAGCGCAGGATTGCTTCAGGCCCTCTTCTGGTTCTGGGGGGCAGGCTGAGCTTGTGCTTAATTCTTCTTCCTGATGGGAAAATAGAGTGACCTGTGCCTGTCCCAACCCCTAGAGCTAGTCTCTCATTGGTTCCCCCTCTTCCCGTTCATCCTCAGGACAAATTGCAACCTGTACGGAACAGGAGGTTAAAGGTGCTGATTCTCCAAGGAGGGAGATGGCTAGTAAATCGGCTGGAATGGCGAACCCGAGCAAAGGAGATGAGAAATGAGGTGCGTTTTAGAAACCTTTCCCGATCACACGGTGTACCATCTTCTGGGTTTCTCATGCCTGTTTTCGACGTAGGAAGATGCCCTTGAACCTGGAGATTTGGGACCCATGGGATGGGTACCATGCAGTACTACTTGAAAGGGTCTGCGTTGGCTCACCCAACCTCACCGAACCTCTCAGCCCCAAGAGTGTCCAACCTTATGTCTCAATCAGCTGTGGGTCTAGATATGGTCAATCCAGGTTGCATCACAGCCCCTGAACGAATTTTGTAAGAATTTCTCTCTCTTTCACTGTCTTTGTTTCACGGGTTTTGAAAAGTAATTTATTTTTATAATGGGGTTTAGCTGCTTTTCACGGCTGTGTTTATGCCGCTTTACACCCCCTTGACTCACAGAGAGATATCAATACATAGGTTTGAAGATTCTTACTAGTCAGATATATTCTTGTGTGGTGAATAGGGGGTGTTGAGTCCAGTTCACTGAAAAAGGAATAGGTCTTGTCTCTTACATATTGGGTTTATGGAACGGTATCGGAGCTAATTTGAAACCCTTGTTTTATGCATCACCCCATCTCACCTTTCCCGTTCAGCAGCCATAGTGTGTTTCCTAAACGTGTGACTCTGTTCTGTTTTGTAATTCAGTTCAAGTGTAGCGGTTTTTACATTCCCTCTCTAAGTGATATCTTATGATAAGTGTCTTTTTCTGTGTGACTTATTTCACTTAGAATCGTCGTACCTAAATCCACTCATCGTGCTGCTACTAGCCTTATGACGTGGATTTCATGGCTGAGTGATATTCCATTGTACATGAGGACCACAACTTCTTTATCCATTTTTCTCTTTCCTAGGATATTTCAGGTGTAATGAAGTGGGGGTTCTTGTCCACAGAGCAGCCCTAAACTTTGCGGTGCCTGTGTCTTGCTGATTTTTAGTTTTCCCAATTTATACGCCCATGAGTGGAAGTGCCCTATGCTCTCCAAGCTGTGTTTTTTAGATGTTTCAGAACACACCGTACACTTCTCCAGAGTGGCTGTTGGCAATTTACATCCCAACCATCAGCGTAGCAAGGCTCCCATTTCTCCATGGCCGGTCCTGCATTTCTGGTTTGGACACTTTTTTCCGCATGGCCCTTTTGCCCGCTGGGAAGCGAGACTTCTTTGGAGCGCTGATTGGCCTTTCCAGGTTGCTTGGTTGGCCAAAAAGGGCGTATGCGTTTTTTCCTGAATATATTCAGGAAAAAACGCATACGCCCTTTTTGGCCAAGGGCATCATTGTCCACGTTTTGCCACATTTCATGTGCTTTCAAGGCGAGTCGAATCTACCTCCTGAAATCTGTTTCCTGCAATTCTGCCTTGCTTTCAAAGCCTCTTCGTTGCCTTCCCTTAATATATTTGTGGACGAGAGGTATCATTTAAAACTCTGCAGGTTTGTGAATTGCAGTGCCCCTGAGCTCCATTTTTCAACTCGCTTTTTTGGGAGCTGGCCGCAAAAGCGCAGGATTGCTTCAGGCCCTCTTCTGGTTCTGGGGGGCAGGCTGAGCTTGTGCTTAATTCTTCTTCCTGATGGGAAAATAGAGTGACCTGTGCCTGTCCCAACACCTAGAGCTAGTCTCTCATTGGTTCCCCCTCTTCCCGTTCATCCTCAGGACAAATTGCAACCTGTACGGAACAGGAGGTTAAAGGTGCTGATTCTCCAAGGAGGGAGATGGCTAGTAAATCGGCTGGAATGGCGAACCCGAGCAAAGGAGATGAGAAATGAGGTGCGTTTTAGAAACCTTTCCCGATCACACGGTGTACCATCTTCTGGGTTTCTCATGCCTGTTTTCGACGTAGGAAGATGCCCTTGAACCTGGAGATTTGGGACCCATGGGATGGGTACCATGCAGTACTACTTGAAAGGGTCTGCGTTGGCTCACCCAACCTCACCGAACCTCTCAGCCCCAAGAGTGTCCACCCCTATGTCTCAATCAGCTATGGGTCTAGATATGGTCAATCCAGGTTGCATCACAGCCCCTGAACGAATTTTGTAAGAATTTCTCTCTCTTTCACTGTCTTTGTTTCACGGGTTTTGAAAAGTAATTTATTTTTATAATGGGGTTTAGCTGCTTTTCACGGCTGTGTTTATGCCGCTTTACACCCCCTTGACTCACTTACAGAGAGATATCAATACATAGGTTTGGAGATTCTTACTAGTCACATATATTCTTGTGCGGTGAATAGGGGGTGTTGAGTCCAGTTCACTGAAAAAGGAATAGGTCTTGTCTCTTACATATTGGGTTTATGGAACGGTATCGGAGCTAATTTGAAACCCTTGTTTTATGCATCACCCCACCTCACCTTTCCCGTTCAGCAGCCATAGTGTGTTTCCTAAACGTGTGACTCTGTTCTGTTTTGTAATTCAGTTCAAGTGTAGCGGTTTTTACATTCCCTCTAGAAGTGATATCTTATGATAAGTGTCTTTTTCTGTGTGACTTATTTCACTTAGAATCGTCGTACCTAAATCCACTCATCGTGCTGCTACTAGCCTTATGACGTGGATTTCATGGCTGAGTGATATTCCATTGTACATGAGGACCACAACTTCTTTATCCATTTTTCTCTTTCCTAGGATATTTAAGGTGTAATGAAGTGGGGGTTCTTGTCAACAGAGCAGCCCTAAACTTTGGGGTGCCTGTGTCTTGCTGATTTTTAGTTTTCCCAATTTATACGCCCATGAGTGGAAGTGCCCTATGCTCTCCAAGCTGTGTTTTTTAGATGTTTCAGAACACACCGTACACTTCTCCAGAGTGGCTGTTGGCAATTTACATCCCAACCATCAGCGTAGCAAGGCTCCCATTTCTCCATGGCCGGTCCTGCATTTCTGGTTTGGACACTTTTTTCCGCATGGCCCTTTTGCCCGCTGGGAAGCGAGACTTCTTTGGAGCGCTGATTGGCTTTTCCAGGTTGCTTGGTTGGCCAAAAAGGGCGTATGCGTTTTTTCCTGAATATATTCAGGAAAAAACGCATACGCCCTTTTTGGCCAAGGGCATCATTGTCCACGTTTTGCCACATTTCATGTGCTTTCAAGGCGAGTCGAATCTACCTCCTGAAATCTGTTTCCTGCAATTCTGCCTTGCTTTCAAAGCCTCTTCGTTGCCTTCCCTTAATATATTTGTGGACGAGAGGTATCATTTAAAACTCTGCAGGTTTGTGAATTGCAGTGCCCCTGAGCTCCATTTTTCAACTCGCTTTTTTGGGAGCTGGCCGCCAAAGCGCAGGATTGCTTCAGGCCCTCTTCTGGTTCTGGGGGGCAGGCTGAGCTTGTGCTTAATTCTTCTTCCTGATGGGAAAATAGAGTGACCTGTGCCTGTCCCAACACCTAGAGCTAGTCTCTCATTGGTTCCCCCTCTTCCCGTTCATCCTCAGGACAAATTGCAACCTGTACGGAACAGGAGGTTAAAGGTGCTGATTCTCCAAGGAGGGAGATGGCTAGTAAATCGGCTGGAATGGCGAACCCGAGCAAAGGAGATGAGAAATGAGGTGCGTTTTAGAAACCTTTCCCGATCACACGGTGTACCATCTTCTGGGTTTCTCATGCCTGTTTTCGACGTAGGAAGATGCCCTTGAACCTGGAGATTTGGGACCCATGGGATGGGTACCATGCAGTACTACTTGAAAGGGTCTGCGTTGGCTCACCCAACCTCACCGAACCTCTCAGCCCCAAGAGTGTCCACCCTTATGTCTCAATCAGCTGTGGGTCTAGATATGGTCAATCCAGGTTGCATCACAGCCCCTGAACGAATTTTGTAAGAATTTCTCTCTCTTTCACTGTCTTTGTTTCACGGGTTTTGAAAAGTAATTTATTTTTATAATGGGGTTTAGCTGCTTTTCACGGCTGTGTTTATGCCGCTTTACACCCCCTTGACTCACTTACAGAGAGATATCAATACATAGGTTTGAAGATTCTTACTAGTCAGATATATTCTTGTGCGGTGAATAGGGGGTGTTGAGTCCAGTTCACTGAAAAAGGAATAGGTCTTGTCTCTTACATATTGGGTTTATGGAACGGTATCGGAGCTAATTTGAAACCCTTGTTTTATGCATCACCCCACCTCACCTTTCCCGTTCAGCAGCCATAGTGTGTTTCCTAAACGTGTGACTCTGTTCTGTTTTGTAATTCAGTTCAAGTGTAGCGGTTTTTACATTCCCTCTCTAAGTGATATCTTATGATAAGTCTCTTTTTCTGTGTGACTTATTTCACTTAGAATCGTCGTACCTAAATCCACTCATCGTGCTGCTAATAGCCTTATGACGTGGATTTCATGGCTGAGTGATATTCCATTGTACATGAGGACCACAACTTCTTTATCCATTTTTCTCTTTCCTAGGATATTTAAGGTGTAATGAAGTGGGGGTTCTTGTCAACAGAGCAGCCCTAAACTTTGGGGTGCCTGTGTCTTGCTGATTTTTAGTTTTCCCAATTTATACGCCCATGAGTGGAAGTGCCCTATGCTCTCCAAGCTGTGTTTTTTAGATGTTTCAGAACACACCGTACACTTCTCCAGAGTGGCTGTTGGCAATTTACATCCCACCCATCAGTGTAGCAAGACTCCCATTTCTCCATGGCCGGTCCTGCATTTCTGGTTTGGACACTGTTTTCCGCATGGCCCTTTTTCCCGCTGGGAAGCGAGACTTCTTTGGAGCGCTGATTGGCCTTTCCAGGTTGCTTGGTTGGCCAAAAAGGGCGTATGCGTTTTTTCCTGAATATATTCAGGAAAAAACGCATACGCCCTTTTTGGCCAAGGGCATCATTGTCCACGTTTTGCCGCTTTTCATGTGCTTTCAAGGCGATTCGAATCTACCTCCTGAAATCTGTTTCCTGCAATTCTGCCTTGCTTTCAAAGCCTCTTCGTTGCCTTCCCTTAATATATTTGTGGACGAGAGGTATCATTTAAAACTCTGCAGGTTTGTGAATTGCAGTGCCCCTGAGCTCCATTTTTCAACTCGCTTTTTTGGGAGCTGGCCGCAAAAGCGCAGGATTGCTTCAGGCCCTCTTCTGGTTCTGGGGGGCAGGCTGAGCTTGTGCTTAATTCTTCTTCCTGATGGGAAAATAGAGTGACCTGTGCCTGTCCCAACACCTAGAGCTAGTCTCTCATTGGTTCCCCCTCTTCCCGTTCATCCTCAGGACAAATTGCAACCTGTACGGAACAGGAGGTTAAAGGTGCTGATTCTCCAAGGAGGGAGATGGCTAGTAAATCGGCTGGAATGGCGAACCCGAGCAAAGGAGATGAGAAATGAGGTGCGTTTTAGAAACCTTTCCCGATCACACGGTGTACCATCTTCTGGGTTTCTCATGCCTGTTTTCGACGTAGGAAGATGCCCTTGAACCTGGAGATTTGGGACCCATGGGATGGGTACCATGCAGTACTACTTGAAAGGGTCTGCGTTGGCTCACCCAACCTCACCGAACCTCTCAGCCCCAAGAGTGTCCACCCTTATGTCTCAATCAGCTGTGGGTCTAGATATGGTCAATCCAGGTTGCATCACAGCCCCTGAACGAATTTTGTAAGAATTTCTCTCTCTTTCACTGTCTTTGTTTCACGGGTTTTGAAAAGTAATTTATTTTTATAATGGGGTTTAGCTGCTTTTCACGGCTGTGTTTATGCCGCTTTACACCCCCTTGACTCACTTACGGAGAGATATCAATACATAGGTTTGAAGATTCTTACTAGTCAGATATATTCTTGTGCGGTGAATAGGGGGTGTTGAGTCCAGTTCACTGAAAAAGTAATAGGTCTTGTCTCTTACATATTGGGTTTATGGAACGGTATCGGAGCAAATTTGAAACCCTTGTTTTATGCATCACCCCACCTCACCTTTCCCGTTCAGCAGCCATAGTGTGTTTCCTAAACGTGTGACTCTGTTCTGTTTTGTAATTCAGTTCAAGTGTAGCGGTTTTTACATTCCCTCTAGAAGTGATATCTTATGATAAGTGTCTTTTTCTGTGTGACTTATTTCACTTAGAATCGTCGTACCTAAATCCACTCATCGTGCTGCTACTAGCCTTATGACGTTGATTTCATGGCTGAGTGATATTCCATTGTACAGGAGGACCACAACTTCTTTATCCATTTTTCTCTTTCCTAGGATATTTCAGGTGTAATGAAGTGGGGGTTCTTGTCAACAGAGCAGCCCTAAACTTTGGGGTGCCTGTGTCTTGCTGATTTTTAGTTTTCCCAATTTATACGCCCATGAGTGGAAGTGCCCTATGCTCTCCAAGCTGTGTTTTTTAGATGTTTCAGAACACACCGTACACTTCTCCAGAGTGGCTGTTGGCAATTTACATCCCACCCATCAGCGTAGCAAGGCTCCCATTTCTCCATGGCCGGTCCTGCATTTCTGGTTTGGACACTTTTTTCCGCATGGCCCTTTTGCCCGCTGGGAAGCGAGACTTCTTTGGAGCGCTGATTGGCCTTTCCAGGTTGCTTGGTTGGCCAAAAAGGGCGTATGCGTTTTTTCCTGAATATATTCAGGAAAAAACGCATACGCCCTTTTTGGACAAGGGCATCATTGTCCACGTTTTGCCGCTTTTCATGTGCTTTCAAGGCGATTCGAATCTACCTCCTGAAATCTGTTTCCTGCAATTCTGCCTTGCTTTCAAAGCCTCTTCGTTGCCTTCCCTTAATATATTTGTGGACGAGAGGTATCATTTAAAACTCTGCAGGTTTGTGAATTGCAGTGCCCCTGAGCTCCATTTTTCAACTCGCTTTTTTGGGAGCTGGCCGCAAAAGCGCAGGATTGCTTCAGGCCCTCTTCTGGTTCTGGGGGGCAGGCTGAGCTTGTGCTTAATTCTTCTTCCTGATGGGAAAATAGACTGACCTGTGCCTGTCCCAACACCTAGAGCTAGTCTCTCATTGGTTCCCCCTCTTCCCGTTCATCCTCAGGACAAATTGCAACCTGTACGGAACAGGAGGTTAAAGGTGCTGATTCTCCAAGGAGGGAGATGGCTAGTAAATCGGCTGGAATGGCGAACCCGAGCAAAGGAGATGAGAAATGAGGTGCGTTTTAGAAACCTTTCCCGATCACACGGTGTACCATCTTCTGGGTTTCTCATGCCTGTTTTCGACGTAGGAAGATGCCCTTGAACCTGGAGATTTGGGACCCATGGGATGGGTACCATGCAGTATTACTTGAAAGGGTCTGCGTTGGCTCACCCAACCTCACCGAACCTCTCAGCCCCAAGAGTGTCCACCCTTATGTCTCAATCAGCTGTGGGTCTAGATATGGTCAATCCAGGTTGCATCACAGCCCCTGAACGAATTTTGTAAGAATTTCTCTCTCTTTCACTGTCTTTGTTTCACGGGTTTTGAAAAGTAATTTATTTTTATATTGGGGTTTAGCTGCTTTTCACGGCTGTGTTTATGCCGCTTTACACCCCCTTGACTCACTTACAGAGAGATATCAATACATAGGTTTGAAGATTCTTACTAGTCAGATATATTCTTGTGCGGTGAATAGGGGGTGTTGAGCCCAGTTCACTGAAAAAGGAATAGGTCTTGTCTCTTACATATTGGGTTTATGGAACGGCATCTGAGCTAATTTGAAACCCTTGTTTTATGCATCACCCCACCTCACCTTTCCCGTTCAGCAGCCATAGTGTGTTTCCTAAACGTGTGACTCTGTTCTGTTTTGTAATTCAGTTCAAGTGTAGCGGTTTTTACATTCCCTCTCTAAGTGATATCTTATGATAAGTGTCTTTTTCTGTGTGACTTATTTCACTTAGAATCGTCGTACCTAAATCCACTCATCGTGCTGCTACTAGCCTTATGACGTGGATTTCATGGCTGAGTGATATTCCATTGTACAAGAGGACCACAAATTCTTTATCCATTTTTCGCATTCCTAGGATACTTAAGGTGTAATGAAGTGGGGGTTCTTGTCAACAGAGCAGCCCTAAACTTTGGGGTGCCTTTGTCTTGCTGATTTTTAGTTTTCCCAATTTATACGCCCATGAGTGGAAGTGCCCTATGCTCTCCAAGCTGTGTTTTTTAGATGTTTCAGAACACACCGTACACTTCTCCAGAGTGGCTGTTGGCAATTTACATCCCACCCATCAGCGTAGCAAGGCTCCCATTTCTCCATGGCCGGTCCTGCATTTCTGGTTTGGACACTTTTTTCCGCATGGCCCTTTTGCCCGCTGGGAAGCGAGACTTCTTTGGAGCGCTGATTGGCCTTTCCAGGTTGCGTGGTTGGCCAAAAAGGGCGTATGCGTTTTTTCCTGAATTTATTCAGGAAAAAACGCATACGCCCTTTTTGGCCAAGGGCATCATTGTCCACGTTTTGCCGCTTTTCATGTGCTTTCAAGGCGAGTCGAATCTACCTCCTGAAATCTGTTTCCTGCAATTCTGCCTTGCTTTCAAAGCCTCTTCGTTGCCTTCCCTTAATATATTTGTGGACGAGAGGTATCATTTAAAACTCTGCAGGTTTGTGAATTGCAGTGCCCCTGAGCTCCATTTTTCAACTCGCTTTTTTGGGAGCTGGCCGCAAAAGCGCAGGATTGCTTCAGGCCCTCTTCTGGTTCTGGGGGGCAGGCTGAGCTTGTGCTTAATTCTTCTTCCTGATGGGAAAATAGACTGACCTGTGCCTGTCCCAACACCTAGAGCTAGTCTCTCATTGGTTCCCCCTCTTCCCGTTCATCCTCAGGACAAATTGCAACCTGTACGGAACAGGAGGTTAAAGGTGCTGATTCTCCAAGGAGGGAGATGGCTAGTAAATCGGCTGGAATGGCGAACCCGAGCAAAGGAGATGAGAAATGAGGTGCGTTTTAGAAACCTTTCCCGATCACACGGTGTACCATCTTCTGGGTTTCTCATGCCTGTTTTCGACGTAGGAAGATGCCCTTGAACCTGGAGATTTGGGACCCATGGGATGGGTACCATGCAGTATTACTTGAAAGGGTCTGCGTTGGCTCACCCAACCTCACCGAACCTCTCAGCCCCAAGAGTGTCCACCCTTATGTCTCAATCAGCTGTGGGTCTAGATATGGTCAATCCAGGTTGCATCACAGCCCCTGAACGAATTTTGTAAGAATTTCTCTCTCTTTCACTGTCTTTGTTTCACGGGTTTTGAAAAGTAATTTAGTTTTATAATGGGGTTTAGCTGCTTTTCACGGCTGTGTTTATGCCGCTTTACACCCCCTTGACTCACTTACAGAGAGATATCAATACATAGGTTTGAAGATTCTTACTAGTCAGATATATTCTTGTGCGGTGAATAGGGGGTGTTGAGCCCAGTTCACTGAAAAAGGAATAGGTCTTGTCTCTTACATATTGGGTTTATGGAACGGTATCTGAGCTAATTTGAAACCCTTGTTTTATGCATCACCCCACCTCACCTTTCCCGTTCAGCAGCCATAGTGTGTTTCCTAAATGTGTGACTCTGTTCTGTTTTGCAATTCAGTTCAAGTGTAGCGGGTTTTACATTCCCTCTAGAAGTGATATCTTATGATAAGTGTCTTTTTCTGTGTGACTTATTTCACTTAGAATCGTCGTACCTAAATCCACTCATCGTGCTGCTACTAGCCTTATGACGTTGATTTCATGGCTGAGTGATATTCCATTGTACATGAGGACCACAACTTCTTTATCCATTTTTCTCTTCCCTAGGATATTTAAGGTGTAATGAAGTGGGGGTTCTTGTCAACAGAGCAGCCCTAAACTTTGGGGTGCCTGTGTCTTGCTGATTTTTAGTTTTCCCAATTTATACGCCCATGAGTGGAAGTGCCCTATGCTCTCCAAGCTGTGTTTTTTAGATGTTTCAGAACACACCGTACACTTCTCCAGAGTGGCTGTTGGCAATTTACATCCCACCCATCAGCGTAGCAAGGCTCCCATTTCTCCATGGCCGGTCCTGCATTTCTGGTTTGGACACTTTTTTCCGCATGGCCCTTTTGCCCGCTGGGAAGCGAGACTTCTTTGGAGCGCTGATTGGCCTTTCCAGGTTGCGTGGTTGGCCAAAAAGGGCGTATGCGTTTTTTCCTGAATTTATTCAGGAAAAAACGCATACGCCCTTTTTGGCCAAGGGCATCATTGTCCACGTTTTGCCGCTTTTCATGTGCTTTCAAGGCGAGTCGAATCTACCTCCTGAAATCTGTTTCCTGCAATTCTGCCTTGCTTTCAAAGCCTCTTCGTTGCCTTCCCTTAATATATTTGTGGACGAGAGGTATCATTTAAAACTCTGCAGGTTTGTGAATTGCAGTGCCCCTGAGCTCCATTTTTCAACTCGCTTTTTTGGGAGCTGGCCGCAAAAGCGCAGGATTGCTTCAGGCCCTCTTCTGGTTCTGGGGGGCAGGCTGAGCTTGTGCTTAATTCTTCTTCCTGATGGGAAAATAGACTGACCTGTGCCTGTCCCAACACCTAGAGCTAGTCTCTCATTGGTTCCCCCTCTTCCCGTTCATCCTCAGGACAAATTGCAACCTGTACGGAACAGGAGGTTAAAGGTGCTGATTCTCCAAGGAGGGAGATGGCTAGTAAATCGGCTGGAATGGCGAACCCGAGCAAAGGAGATGAGAAATGAGGTGCGTTTTAGAAACCTTTCCCGATCACACGGTGTACCATCTTCTGGGTTTCTCATGCCTGTTTTCGACGTAGGAAGATGCCCTTGAACCTGGAGATTTGGGACCCATGGGATGGGTACCATGCAGTATTACTTGAAAGGGTCTGCGTTGGCTCACCCAACCTCACCGAACCTCTCAGCCCCAAGAGTGTCCACCCTTATGTCTCAATCAGCTGTGGGTCTAGATATGGTCAATCCAGGTTGCATCACAGCCCCTGAACGAATTTTGTAAGAATTTCTCTCTCTTTCACTGTCTTTGTTTCACGGGTTTTGAAAAGTAATTTATTTTTATAATGGGGTTTAGCTGCTTTTCACGGCTGTGTTTATGCCGCTTTACACCCCCTTGACTCACTTACAGAGAGATATCAATACATAGGTTTGAAGATTCTTACTAGTCAGATATATTCTTGTGCGGTGAATAGGGGGTGTTGAGTCCAGTTCACTGAAAAAGGAATAGGTCTTGTCTCTTACATATTGGGTTTATGGAACGGTATCGGAGCTAATTTGAAACCCTTGTTTTATGCATCACCCCACCTCACCTTTCCCGTTCAGCAGCCATAGTGTGTTTCCTAAATGTGTGACTCTGTTCTGTTTTGCAATTCAGTTCAAGTGTTGCGGGTTTTACATTCCCTCTAGAAGTGATATCTTATGATAAGTGTCTTTTTCTGTGTGACTTATTTCACTTAGAATCGTCGTACCTAAATCCACTCATCGTGCTGCTACTAGCCTTATGACGTTGATTTCATGGCTGAGTGATATTCCATTGTACATGAGGACCACAACTTCTTTATCCATTTTTCTCTTCCCTAGGATATTTAAGGTGTAATGAAGTGGGGGTTCTTGTCAACAGAGCAGCCCTAAACTTTGGGGTGCCTGTGTCTTGCTGATTTTTAGTTTTCCCAATTAATATGCCCATGAGTGGAAGTGCCCTATGCTCTCCAAGCTGTGTTTTTTAGATGTTTCAGAACACACCGTACACTTCTCCAGAGTGGCTGTTGGCAATTTACATCCCACCCATCAGCGTAGCAAGGCTCCCATTTCTCCATGGCCGGTCCTGCATTTCTGGTTTGGACACTTTTTTCCGCATGGCCCTTTTGCCCGCTGGGAAGCGAGACTTCTTTGGAGCACTGATTGGCCTTTCCAGGTTGCTTGGTTGGCCAAAAAGGGCGTATGCGTTTTTTCCTGAATATATTCAGGAAAAAACGCATACGCCCTTTTTGGCCAAGGGCATCATTGTCCACGTTTTGCCGCTTTTCATGTGCTTTCAAGGCGATTCGAATCTACCTCCTGAAATCTGTTTCCTGCAATTCTGCCTTGCTTTCAAAGCCTCTTCGTTGCCTTCCCTTAATATATTTGTGGACGAGAGGTATCATTTAAAACTCTGCAGGTTTGTGAATTGCAGTGCCCCTGAGCTCCATTTTTCAACTCGCTTTTTTGGGAGCTGGCCGCAAAAGCGCAGGATTGCTTCAGGCCCTCTTCTGGTTCTGGGGGGCAGGCTGAGCTTGTGCTTAATTCTTCTTCCTGATGGGAAAATAGAGTGACCTGTGCCTGTCCCAACACCTAGAGCTAGTCTCTCATTGGTTCCCCCTCTTCCCGTTCATCCTCAGGACAAATTGCAACCTGTACGGAACAGGAGGTTAAAGGTGCTGATTCTCCAAGGAGGGAGATGGCTAGTAAATCGGCTGGAATGGCGAACCCGAGCAAAGGAGATGAGAAATGAGGTGCGTTTTAGAAACCTTTCCCGATCACACGGTGTACCATCTTCTGGGTTTCTCATGCCTGTTTTCGACGTAGGAAGATGCCCTTGAACCTGGAGATTTGGGACCCATGGGATGGGTACCATGCAGTACTACTTGAAAGGGTCTGCGTTGGCTCACCCAACCTCACCGAACCTCTCAGCCCCAAGAGTGTCCACCCTTATGTCTCAATCAGCTGTGGGTCTAGATATGGTCAATCCAGGTTGCATCACAGCCCGTGAACGAATTTTGTAAGAATTTCTCTCTCTTTCACTGTCTTTGTTTCACGGGTTTTGAAAAGTAATTTATTTTTATAATGGGGTTTAGCTGCTTTTCACGGCTGTGTTTATGCCGCTTTACACCCCCTTGACTCACTTACAGAGAGATATCAATACATAGGTTTGAAGATTCTTACTAGTCAGATATATTCTTGTGCGGTGAATAGGGGGTGTTGAGTCCAGTTCACTGAAAAAGGAATAGGTCTTGTCTCTTACATATTGGGTTTATGGAACGGTATCGGAGCTAATTTGAAACCCTTGTTTTATGCATCACCCCACCTCACCTTTCCCGTTCAGCAGCCATAGTGTGTTTCCTAAACGTGTGACTCTGTTCTGTTTTGTAATTCAGTTCAAGTGTAGCGGTTTTTACATTCCCTCTCTAAGTGATATCTTATGATAAGTGTCTTTTTCTGTGTGACTTATTTCACTTAGAATCGTCGTACCTAAATCCACTCATCGTGCTGCTACTAGCCTTATGACGTGGATTTCATGGCTGAGTGATATTCCATTGTACATGAGGACCACAAATTCTTTATCCATTTTTCGCTTTCCTAGGATACTTAAGGTGTAATGAAGTGGGGGTTCTTGTCAACAGAGCAGCCCTAAACTTTGGGGTGCCTGTGTCTTGCTGATTTTTAGTTTTCCCAATTTATACGCCCATGAGTGGAAGTGCCCTATGCTCTCCAAGCTGTGTTTTTTAGATGTTTCAGAACACACCGTACACTTCTCCAGAGTGGCTGTTGGCAATTTACATCCCACCCATCAGCGTAGCAAGGCTCCCATTTCTCCATGGCCGGTCCTGCATTTCTGGTTTGGACACTTTTTTCCGCATGGCCCTTTTGCCCGCTGGGAAGCGAGACTTCTTTGGAGCGCTGATTGGCCTTTCCAGGTTGCTTGGTTGGCCAAAAAGGGCGTATGCGTTTTTTCCTGAATATATTCAGGAAAAAACGCATACGCCCTTTTTGGCCAAGGGCATCATTGTCCACGTTTTGCCGCTTTTCATGTGCTTTCAAGGCGATTCGAATCTACCTCCTGAAATCTGTTTCCTGCAATTCTGCCTTGCTTTCAAAGCCTCTTCGTTGCCTTCCCTTAATATATTTGTGGACGAGAGGTATCATTTAAAACTCTGCAGGTTTGTGAATTGCAGTGCCCCTGAGCTCCATTTTTCAACTCGCTTTTTTGGGAGCTGGCCGCAAAAGCGCAGGATTGCTTCAGGCCCTCTTCTGGTTCTGGGGGGCAGGCTGAGCTTGTGCTTAATTCTTCTTCCTGATGGGAAAATAGAGTGACCTGTGCCTGTCCCAACACCTAGAGCTAGTCTCTCATTGGTTCCCCCTCTTCCCGTTCATCCTCAGGACAAATTGCAACCTGTACGGAACAGGAGGTTAAAGGTGCTGATTCTCCAAGGAGGGAGATGGCTAGTAAATCGGCTGGAATGGCGAACCCGAGCAAAGGAGATGAGAAATGAGGTGCGTTTTAGAAACCTTTCCCGATCACACGGTGTACCATCTTCTGGGTTTCTCATGCCTGTTTTCGACGTAGGAAGATGCCCTTGAACCTGGAGATTTGGGACCCATGGGATGGGTACCATGCAGTACTACTTGAAAGGGTCTGCGTTGGCTCACCCAACCTCACCGAACCTCTCAGCCCCAAGAGTGTCCACCCTTATGTCTCAATCAGCTGTGGGTCTAGATATGGTCAATCCAGGTTGCATCACAGCCCCTGAACGAATTTTGTAAGAATTTCTCTCTCTTTCACTGTCTTTGTTTCACGGGTTTTGAAAAGTAATTTATTTTTATAATGGGGTTTAGCTGCTTTTCACGGCTGTGTTTATGCCGCTTTACACCCCCTTGACTCACTTACAGAGAGATATCAATACATAGGTTTGAAGATTCTTACTAGTCAGATATATTCTTGTGCGGTGAATAGGGGGTGTTGAGTCCAGTTCACTGAAAAAGTAATAGGTCTTGTCTCTTACATATTGGGTTTATGGAACGGTATCGGAGCTAATTTGAAACCCTTGTTTTATGCATCACCCCACCTCACCTTTCCCGTTCAGCAGCCATAGTGTGTTTCCTAAATGTGTGACTCTGTTCTGTTTTGCAATTCAGTTCAAGTGTAGCGGGTTTTACATTCCCTCTAGAAGTGATATCTTATGATAAGTGTCTTTTTCTGTGTGACTTATTTCACTTAGAATCGTCGTACCTAAATCCACTCATCGTGCTGCTACTAGCCTTATGACGTTGATTTCATGGCTGAGTGATATTCCATTGTACATGAGGACCACAACTTCTTTATCCATTTTTCTCTTCCCTAGGATATTTAAGGTGTAATGAAGTGGGGGTTCTTGTCAACAGAGCAGCCCTAAACTTTGAGGTGCCTGTGTCTTGCTGATTTTTAGTTTTCCCAATTAATACGCCCATGAGTGGAAGTGCCCTATGCTCTCCAAGCTGTGTTTTTTAGATGTTTCAGAACACACCGTACACTTCTCCAGAGTGGCTGTTGGCAATTTACATCCCACCCATCAGCGTAGCAAGGCTCCCATTTCTCCATGGCCGGTCCTGCATTTCTGGTTTGGACACTTTTTTCCGCATGGCCCTTTTGCCCGCTGGGAAGCGAGACTTCTTTGGAGCGCTGATTGGCCTTTCCAGGTTGCTTGGTTGGCCAAAAAGGGCGTATGCGTTTTTTCCTGAATATATTCAGGAAAAAACGCATACGCCCTTTTTGGCCAAGGGCATCATTGTCCACGTTTTGCCGCTTTTCATGTGCTTTCAAGGCGATTCGAATCTACCTCCTGAAATCTGTTTCCTGCAATTCTGCCTTGCTTTCAAAGCCTCTTCGTTGCCTTCCCTTAATATATTTGTGGACGAGAGGTATCATTTAAAACTCTGCAGGTCTGTGAATTGCAGTGTCCCTGAGCTCCATTTTTCAACTCGCTTTTTTGGGAGCTGGCCGCAAAAGCGCAGGATTGCTTCAGGCCCTCTTCTGGTTCTGGGGGGCAGGCTGAGCTTGTGCTTAATTCTTCTTCCTGATGGGAAAATAGAGTGACCTGTGCCTGTCCCAACACCTAGAGCTAGTCTCTCATTGGTTCCCCCTCTTCCCGTTCATCCTCAGGACAAATTGCAACCTGTACGGAACAGGAGGTTAAAGGTGCTGATTCTCCAAGGAGGGAGATGGCTAGTAAATCGGCTGGAATGGCGAACCCGAGCAAAGGAGATGAGAAATGAGGTGCGTTTTAGAAACCTTTCCCGATCACACGGTGTACCATCTTCTGGGTTTCTCATGCCTGTTTTCGACGTAGGAAGATGCCCTTGAACCTGGAGATTTGGGACCCATGGGATGGGTACCATGCAGTACTACTTGAAAGGGTCTGCGTTGGCTCACCCAACCTCACCGAACCTCTCAGCCCCAAGAGTGTCCACCCTTATGTCTCAATCAGCTGTGGGTCTAGATATGGTCAATCCAGGTTGCATCACAGCCCCTGAACGAATTTTGTAAGAATTTCTCTCTCTTTCACTGTCTTTGTTTCACGGGTTTTGAAAAGTAATTTATTTTTATAATGGGGTTTAGCTGCTTTTCACGGCTGTGTTTATGCCGCTTTACACCCCCTTGACTCACTTACAGAGAGATATCAATACATAGGTTTGAAGATTCTTACTAGTCAGATATATTCTTGTGCGGTGAATAGGGGGTGTTGAGTCCAGTTCACTGAAAAAGGAATAGGTCTTGTCTCTTACATATTGGGTTTATGGAACGGTATCGGAGCAAATTTGAAACCCTTGTTTTATGCATCACCCCACCTCACCTTTCCCGGTCAGCAGCCATAGTGTGTTTCCTAAACGTGTGACTCTGTTCTGTTTTGTAATTCAGTTCAAGTGTAGCGGTTTTTACATTCCCTCTCTAAGTGATATCTTATGATAAGTGTCTTTTTCTGTGTGACTTATTTCACTTAGAATCGTCGTACCTAAATCCACTCATCGTGCTGCTACTAGCCTTATGACGTTGATTTCATGGCTGAGTGATATTCCATTGTACATGAGGACCACAACTTCTTTATCCATTTTTCTCTTTCCTAGGATATTTAAGGTGTAATGAAGTGGGGGTTCTTGTCAACAGAGCAGCCCTAAACTTTGGGGTGCCTGTGTCTTGCTGATTTTTAGTTTTCCCAATTTATACGCCCATGAGTGGAAGTGCCCTATGCTCTCCAAGCTGTGTTTTTTAGATGTTTCAGAACACACCGTACACTTCTCCGGAGTGGCTGTTGGCAATTTACATCTCACCCATCAGCGTAGCAAGGCTCCCATTTCTCCATGGCCGGTCCTGCATTTCTGGTTTGGACACTTTTTTCCGCATGGCCCTTTTGCCCGCTGGGAAGCGAGACTTCTTTGGAGCGCTGATTGGCCTTTCCAGGTTGCTTGGTTGGCCAAAAAGGGCGTATGCGTTTTTTCCTGAATATATTCAGGAAAAAACGCATACGCCCTTTTTGGCCAAGGGCATCATTGTCCACGTTTTGCCGCTTTTCATGTGCTTTCAAGGCGATTCGAATCTACCTCCTGAAATCTGTTTCCTGCAATTCTGCCTTGCTTTCAAAGCCTCTTCGTTGCCTTCCCTTAATATATTTGTGGACGAGAGGTATCATTTAAAACTCTGCAGGTTTGTGAATTGCAGTGCCCCTGAGCTCCATTTTTCAACTCGCTTTTTTGGGAGCTGGCCGCAAAAGCGCAGGATTGCTTCAGGCCCTCTTCTGGTTCTGGGGGGCAGGCTGAGCTTGTGCTTAATTCTTCTTCCTGATGGGAAAATAGAGTGACCTGTGCCTGTCCCAACACCTAGAGCTAGTCTCTCATTGGTTCCCCCTCTTCCCGTTCATCCTCAGGACAAATTGCAACCTGTACGGAACAGGAGGTTAAAGGTGCTGATTCTCCAAGGAGGGAGATGGCTAGTAAATCGGCTGGAATGGCGAACCCGAGCAAAGGAGATGAGAAATGAGGTGCGTTTTAGAAACCTTTCCCGATCACACGGTGTACCATCTTCTGGGTTTCTCATGCCTGTTTTCGACGTAGGAAGATGCCCTTGAACCTGGAGATTTGGGACCCATGGGATGGGTACCATGCAGTATTACTTGAAAGGGTCTGCGTTGGCAAACCCAACCTCACCGAACCTCTCAGCCCCAAGAGTGTCCACCCTTATGTCTCAATCAGCTGTGGGTCTAGATATGGTCAATCCAGGTTGCATCACAGCCCCTGAACGAATTTTGTAAGAATTTCTCTCTCTTTCACTGTCTTTGTTTCACGGGTTTTGAAAAGTAATTTATTTTTATAATGGGGTTTAGCTGCTTTTCACGGCTGTGTTTATGCCGCTTTACACCCCCTTGACTCACTTACAGAGAGATATCAATACATAGGTTTGAAGATTCTTACTAGTCAGATATATTCTTGTGTGGTGAATAGGGGGTGTTGAGTCCAGTTCACTGAAAAAGGAATAGGTCTTGTCTCTTACATATTGGGTTTATGGAACGGTATCGGAGCTAATTTGAAACCCTTGTTTTATGCATCACCCCACCTCACCTTTCCCGTTCAGCAGCCATAGTGTGTTTCCTAAATGTGTGACTCTGTTCTGTTTTGCAATTCAGTTCAAGTGTTGCGGGTTTTACATTCCCTCTAGAAGTGATATCTTATGATAAGTGTCTTTTTCTGTGTGACTTATTTCACTTAGAATCGTCGTACCTAAATCCACTCATCGTGCTGCTACTAGCCTTATGACGTTGATTTCATGGCTGAGTGATATTCCATTGTACATGAGGACCACAACTTCTTTATCCATTTTTCTCTTCCCTAGGATATTTAAGGTGTAATGAAGTGGGGGTTCTTGTCAACAGAGCAGCCCTAAACTTTGGGGTGCCTGTGTCTTGCTGATTTTTAGTTTTCCCAATTAATACGCCCATGAGTGGAAGTGCCCTATGCTCTCCAAGCTGTGTTTTTTAGATGTTTCAGAACACACCGTACACTTCTCCAGAGTGGCTGTTGGCAATTTACATCCCACCCATCAGCGTAGCAAGGCTCCCATTTCTCCATGGCCGGTCCTGCATTTCTGGTTTGGACACTTTTTTCCGCATGGCCCTTTTGCCCGCTGGGAAGCGAGACTTCTTTGGAGCACTGATTGGCCTTTCCAGGTTGCTTGGTTGGCCAAAAAGGGCGTATGCGTTTTTTCCTGAATATATTCAGGAAAAAACGCATACGCCCTTTTTGGCCAAGGGCATCATTGTCCACGTTTTGCCGCTTTTCATGTGCTTTCAAGGCGATTCGAATCTACCTCCTGAAATCTGTTTCCTGCAATTCTGCCTTGCTTTCAAAGCCTCTTCGTTGCCTTCCCTTAATATATTTGTGGACGAGAGGTATCATTTAAAACTCTGCAGGTTTGTGAATTGCAGTGCCCCTGAGCTCCATTTTTCAACTCGCTTTTTTGGGAGCTGGCCGCAAAAGCGCAGGATTGCTTCAGGCCCTCTTCTGGTTCTGGGGGGCAGGCTGAGCTTGTGCTTAATTCTTCTTCCTGATGGGAAAATAGAGTGACCTGTGCCTGTCCCAACACCTAGAGCTAGTCTCTCATTGGTTCCCCCTCTTCCCGTTCATCCTCAGGACAAATTGCAACCTGTACGGAACAGGAGGTTAAAGGTGCTGATTCTCCAAGGAGGGAGATGGCTAGTAAATCGGCTGGAATGGCGAACCCGAGCAAAGGAGATGAGAAATGAGGTGCGTTTTAGAAACCTTTCCCGATCACACGGTGTACCATCTTCTGGGTTTCTCATGCCTGTTTTCGACGTAGGAAGATGCCCTTGAACCTGGAGATTTGGGACCCATGGGATGGGTACCATGCAGTACTACTTGAAAGGGTCTGCGTTGGCTCACCCAACCTCACCGAACCTCTCAGCCCCAAGAGTGTCCACCCTTATGTCTCAATCAGCTGTGGGTCTAGATATGGTCAATCCAGGTTGCATCACAGCCCGTGAACGAATTTTGTAAGAATTTCTCTCTCTTTCACTGTCTTTGTTTCACGGGTTTTGAAAAGTAATTTATTTTTATAATGGGGTTTAGCTGCTTTTCACGGCTGTGTTTATGCCGCTTTACACCCCCTTGACTCACTTACAGAGAGATATCAATACATAGGTTTGAAGATTCTTACTAGTCAGATATATTCTTGTGCGGTGAATAGGGGGTGTTGAGTCCAGTTCACTGAAAAAGGAATAGGTCTTGTCTCTTACATATTGGGTTTATGGAACGGTATCGGAGCTAATTTGAAACCCTTGTTTTATGCATCACCCCACCTCACCTTTCCCGTTCAGCAGCCATAGTGTGTTTCCTAAACGTGTGACTCTGTTCTGTTTTGTAATTCAGTTCAAGTGTAGCGGTTTTTACATTCGCTCTCTAAGTGATATCTTATGATAAGTGTCTTTTTCTGTGTGACTTATTTCACTTAGAATCGTCGTACCTAAATCCACTCATCGTGCTGCTACTAGCCTTATGACGTGGATTTCATGGCTGAGTGATATTCCATTGTACATGAGGACCACAAATTCTTTATCCATTTTTCGCTTTCCTAGGATACTTAAGGTGTAATGAAGTGGGGGTTCTTGTCAACAGAGCAGCCCTAAACTTTGGGGTGCCTGTGTCTTGCTGATTTTTAGTTTTCCCAATTTATACGCCCATGAGTGGAAGTGCCCTATGCTCTCCAAGCTGTGTTTTTTAGATGTTTCAGAACACACCGTACACTTCTCCAGAGTGGCTGTTGGCAATTTACATCCCACCCATCAGCGTAGCAAGGCTCCCATTTCTCCATGGCCGGTCCTGCATTTCTGGTTTGGACACTTTTTTCCGCATGGCCCTTTTGCCCGCTGGGAAGCGAGACTTCTTTGGAGCGCTGATTGGCCTTTCCAGGTTGCTTGGTTGGCCAAAAAGGGCGTATGCGTTTTTTCCTGAATATATTCAGGAAAAAACGCATACGCCCTTTTTGGCCAAGGGCATCATTGTCCACGTTTTGCCGCTTTTCATGTGCTTTCAAGGCGATTCGAATCTACCTCCTGAAATCTGTTTCCTGCAATTCTGCCTTGCTTTCAAAGCCTCTTCGTTGCCTTCCCTTAATATATTTGTGGACGAGAGGTATCATTTAAAACTCTGCAGGTTTGTGAATTGCAGTGCCCCTGAGCTCCATTTTTCAACTCGCTTTTTTGGGAGCTGGCCGCAAAAGCGCAGGATTGCTTCAGGCCCTCTTCTGGTTCTGGGGGGCAGGCTGAGCTTGTGCTTAATTCTTCTTCCTGATGGGAAAATAGAGTGACCTGTGCCTGTCCCAACACCTAGAGCTAGTCTCTCATTGGTTCCCCCTCTTCCCGTTCATCCTCAGGACAAATTGCAACCTGTACGGAACAGGAGGTTAAAGGTGCTGATTCTCCAAGGAGGGAGATGGCTAGTAAATCGGCTGGAATGGCGAACCCGAGCAAAGGAGATGAGAAATGAGGTGCGTTTTAGAAACCTTTCCCGATCACACGGTGTACCATCTTCTGGGTTTCTCATGCCTGTTTTCGACGTAGGAAGATGCCCTTGAACCTGGAGATTTGGGACCCATGGGATGGGTACCATGCAGTACTACTTGAAAGGGTCTGCGTTGGCTCACCCAACCTCACCGAACCTCTCAGCCCCAAGAGTGTCCACCCTTATGTCTCAATCAGCTGTGGGTCTAGATATGGTCAATCCAGGTTGCATCACAGCCCCTGAACGAATTTTGTAAGAATTTCTCTCTCTTTCACTGTCTTTGTTTCACGGGTTTTGAAAAGTAATTTATTTTTATAATGGGGTTTAGCTGCTTTTCACGGCTGTGTTTATGCCGCTTTACACCCCCTTGACTCACTTACAGAGAGATATCAATACATAGGTTTGAAGATTCTTACTAGTCAGATATATTCTTGTGCGGTGAATAGGGGGTGTTGAGTCCAGTTCACTGAAAAAGTAATAGGTCTTGTCTCTTACATATTGGGTTTATGGAACGGTATCGGAGCTAATTTGAAACCCTTGTTTTATGCATCACCCCACCTCACCTTTCCCGTTCAGCAGCCATAGTGTGTTTCCTAAATGTGTGACTCTGTTCTGTTTTGCAATTCAGTTCAAGTGTAGCGGGTTTTACATTCCCTCTAGAAGTGATATCTTATGATAAGTGTCTTTTTCTGTGTGACTTATTTCACTTAGAATCGTCGTACCTAAATCCACTCATCGTGCTGCTACTAGCCTTATGACGTTGATTTCATGGCTGAGTGATATTCCATTGTACATGAGGACCACAACTTCTTTATCCATTTTTCTCTTCCCTAGGATATTTAAGGTGTAATGAAGTGGGGGTTCTTGTCAACAGAGCAGCCCTAAACTTTGAGGTGCCTGTGTCTTGCTGATTTTTAGTTTTCCCAATTAATACGCCCATGAGTGGAAGTGCCCTATGCTCTCCAAGCTGTGTTTTTTAGATGTTTCAGAACACACCGTACACTTCTCCAGAGTGGCTGTTGGCAATTTACATCCCACCCATCAGCGTAGCAAGGCTCCCATTTCTCCATGGCCGGTCCTGCATTTCTGGTTTGGACACTTTTTTCCGCATGGCCCTTTTGCCCGCTGGGAAGCGAGACTTCTTTGGAGCGCTGATTGGCCTTTCCAGGTTGCTTGGTTGGCCAAAAAGGGCGTATGCGTTTTTTCCTGAATATATTCAGGAAAAAACGCATACGCCCTTTTTGGCCAAGGGCATCATTGTCCACGTTTTGCCGCTTTTCATGTGCTTTCAAGGCGATTCGAATCTACCTCCTGAAATCTGTTTCCTGCAATTCTGCCTTGCTTTCAAAGCCTCTTCGTTGCCTTCCCTTAATATATTTGTGGACGAGAGGTATCATTTAAAACTCTGCAGGTCTGTGAATTGCAGTGCCCATGAGCTCCATTTTTCAACTCGCTTTTTTGGGAGCTGGCCGCAAAAGCGCAGGATTGCTTCAGGCCCTCTTCTGGTTCTGGGGGGCAGGCTGAGCTTGTGCTTAATTCTTCTTCCTGATGGGAAAATAGAGTGACCTGTGCCTGTCCCAACACCTAGAGCTAGTCTCTCATTGGTTCCCCCTCTTCCCGTTCATCCTCAGGACAAATTGCAACCTGTACGGAACAGGAGGTTAAAGGTGCTGATTCTCCAAGGAGGGAGATGGCTAGTAAATCGGCTGGAATGGCGAACCCGAGCAAAGGAGATGAGAAATGAGGTGCGTTTTAGAAACCTTTCCCGATCACACGGTGTACCATCTTCTGGGTTTCTCATGCCTGTTTTCGACGTAGGAAGATGCCCTTGAACCTGGAGATTTGGGACCCATGGGATGGGTACCATGCAGTACTACTTGAAAGGGTCTGCGTTGGCTCACCCAACCTCACCGAACCTCTCAGCCCCAAGAGTGTCCACCCTTATGTCTCAATCAGCTGTGGGTCTAGATATGGTCAATCCAGGTTGCATCACAGCCCCTGAACGAATTTTGTAAGAATTTCTCTCTCTTTCACTGTCTTTGTTTCACGGGTTTTGAAAAGTAATTTATTTTTATAATGGGGTTTAGCTGCTTTTCACGGCTGTGTTTATGCCGCTTTACACCCCCTTGACTCACTTACAGAGAGATATCAATACATAGGTTTGAAGATTCTTACTAGTCAGATATATTCTTGTGCGGTGAATAGGGGGTGTTGAGTCCAGTTCACTGAAAAAGGAATAGGTCTTGTCTCTTACATATTGGGTTTATGGAACGGTATCGGAGCAAATTTGAAACCCTTGTTTTATGCATCACCCCACCTCACCTTTCCCGTTCAGCAGCCATAGTGTGTTTCCTAAACGTGTGACTCTGTTCTGTTTTGTAATTCAGTTCAAGTGTAGCGGTTTTTACATTCCCTCTCTAAGTGATATCTTAGGATAAGTGTCTTTTTCTGTGTGACTTATTTCACTTAGAATCGTCGTACCTAAATCCACTCATCGTGCTGCTACTAGCCTTATGACGTTGATTTCATGGCTGAGTGATATTCCATTGTACATGAGGACCACAACTTCTTTATCCATTTTTCTCTTTCCTAGGATATTTAAGGTGTAATGAAGTGGGGGTTCTTGTCAACAGAGCAGCCCTAAACTTTGGGGTGCCTGTGTCTTGCTGATTTTTAGTTTTCCCAATTTATACGCCCATGAGTGGAAGTGCCCTATGCTCTCCAAGCTGTGTTTTTTAGATGTTTCAGAACACACCGTACACTTCTCCAGAGTGGCTGTTGGCAATTTACATCCCACCCATCAGCGTAGCAAGGCTCCCATTTCTCCATGGCCGGTCCTGCATTTCTGGTTTGGACACTTTTTTCCGCATGGCCCTTTTGCCCGCTGGGAAGCGAGACTTCTTTGGAGCGCTGATTGGCCTTTCCAGGTTGTTTGGTTGGCCAAAAAGGGCGTATGCGTTTTTTCCTGAATATATTCAGGAAAAAACGCATACGCCCTTTTTGGCCAAGGGCATCATTGTCCACGTTTTGCCGCTTTTCATGTGCTTTCAAGGCGATTCGAATCTACCTCCTGAAATCTGTTTCCTGCAATTCTGCCTTGCTTTCAAAGCCTCTTCGTTGCCTTCCCTTAATATATTTGTGGACGAGAGGTATCATTTAAAACTCTGCAGGTTTGTGAATTGCAGTGCCCCTGAGCTCCATTTTTCAACTCGCTTTTTTGGGAGCTGGCCGCAAAAGCGCAGGATTGCTTCAGGCCCTCTTCTGGTTCTGGGGGGCAGGCTGAGCTTGTGCTTAATTCTTCTTCCTGATGGGAAAATAGAGTGACCTGTGCCTGTCCCAACACCTAGAGCTAGTCTCTCATTGGTTCCCCCTCTTCCCGTTCATCCTCAGGACAAATTGCAACCTGTACGGAACAGGAGGTTAAAGGTGCTGATTCTCCAAGGAGGGAGATGGCTAGTAAATCGGCTGGAATGGCGAACCCGAGCAAAGGAGATGAGAAATGAGGTGCGTTTTAGAAACCTTTCCCGATCACACGGTGTACCATCTTCTGGGTTTCTCATGCCTGTTTTCGACATAGGAAGATGCCCTTGAACCTGGAGATTTGGGACCCATGGGATGGGTACCATGCAGTATTACTTGAAAGGGTCTGCGTTGGCTCACCCAACCTCACCGAACCTCTCAGCCCCAAGAGTGTCCACCCTTATGTCTCAATCAGCTGTGGGTCTAGATATGGTCAATCCAGGTTGCATCACAGCCCCTGAACGAATTTTGTAAGAATTTCTCTCTCTTTCACTGTCTTTGTTTCACGGGTTTTGAAAAGTGATTTATTTTTATAATGGGGTTTAGCTGCTTTTCACGGCTGTGTTTATGCCGCTTTACACCCCCTTGACTCACTTACAGAGAGATATCAATACATAGGTTTGAAGATTCTTACTAGTCAGATATATTCTTGTGTGGTGAATAGGGGGTGTTGAGTCCAGTTCACTGAAAAAGGAATAGGTCTTGTCTCTTACATATTGGGTTTATGGAACGGTATCGGAGCTAATTTGAAACCCTTGTTTTATGCATCACCCCACCTCACCTTTCCCGTTCAGCAGCCATAGTGTGTTTCCTAAACGTGTGACTCTGTTCTGTTTTGTAATTCAGTTCAAGTGTAGCGGTTTTTACATTCCCTCTCTAAGTGATATCTTATGATAAGTGTCTTTTTCTGTGTGACTTATTTCACTTAGAATCGTCGTACCTAAATCCACTCATCGTGCTGCTACTAGCCTTATGACGTTGATTTCATGGCTGAGTGATATTCCATTGTACATGAGGACCACAACTTCTTTATCCATTTTTCTCTTTCCTAGGATATTTAAGGTGTAATGAAGTGGGGGTTCTTGTCAACAGAGCAGCCCTAAACTTTGGGGTGCCTGTGTCTTGCTGATTTTTAGTTTTCCCAATTTATACGCCCATGAGTGGAAGTGCCCTATGCTCTCCAAGCTGTGTTTTTTAGATGTTTCAGAACACACCGTACACTTCTCCAGAGTGGCTGTTGGCAATTTACATCCCACCCATCAGCGTAGCAAGGCTCCCATTTCTCCATGGCCGGTCCTGCATTTCTGGTTTGGACACTGTTTTCCGCATGGCCCTTTTGCCCGCTGGGAAGCGAGACTTCTTTGGAGCGCTGATTGGCCTTTCCAGGTTGTTTGGTTGGCCAAAAAGGGCGTATACGTTTTTTCCTGAATATATTCAGGAAAAAACGCATACGCCCTTTTTGGCCAAGGGCATCATTGTCCACGTTTTGCCGCTTTTCATGTGCTTTCAAGGCGATTCGAATCTACCTCCTGAAATCTGTTTCCTGCAATTCTGCCTTGCTTTCAAAGCCTCTTCGTTGCCTTCCCTTAATATATTTGTGGACGAGAGGTATCATTTAAAACTCTGCAGGTCTGTGAATTGCAGTGCCCCTGAGCTCCATTTTTCAACTCGCTTTTTTGGGAGCTGGCCGCAAAAGCGCAGGATTGCTTCAGGCCCTCTTCTGGTTCTGGGGGGCAGGCTGAGCTTGTGCTTAATTCTTCTTCCTGATGGGAAAATAGACTGACCTGTGCCTGTCCCAACACCTAGAGCTAGTCTCTCATTGGTTCCCCCTCTTCCCGTTCATCCTCAGGACAAATTGCAACCTGTACGGAACAGGAGGTTAAAGGTGCTGATTCTCCAAGGAGGGAGATGGCTAGTAAATCGGCTGGAATGGCGAACCCGAGCAAAGGAGATGAGAAATGAGGTGCGTTTTAGAAACCTTTCCCGATCACACGGTGTACCATCTTCTGGGTTTCTCATGCCTGTTTTCGACGTAGGAAGATGCCCTTGAACCTGGAGATTTGGGACCCATGGGATGGGTACCATGCAGTATTACTTGAAAGGGTCTGCGTTGGCTCACCCAACCTCACCGAACCTCTCAGCCCCAAGAGTGTCCACCCTTATGTCTCAATCAGCTGTGGGTCTAGATATGGTCAATCCAGGTTGCATCACAGCCCCTGAACGAATTTTGTAAGAATTTCTCTCTCTTTCACTGTCTTTGTTTCACGGGTTTTGAAGAGTAATTTATTTTTATAATGGGGTTTAGCTGCTTTTCACGGCTGTGTTTATGCCGCTTTACACCCCCTTGACTCACTTACAGAGAGATATCAATACATAGGTTTGAAGATTCTTACTAGTCAGATATATTCTTGTGCGGTGAATAAGGGGTGTTGAGTCCAGTTCACTGAAAAAGGAATAGGTCTTGTCTCTTACATATTGGGTTTATGGAACGGTATCGGAGCTAATTTGAAACCCTTGTTTTATGCATCACCCCAACTCACCTTTCCCGTTCAGCAGCCATAGTGTGTTTCCTAAACGTGTGACTCTGTTCTGTTTTGTAATTCAGTTCAAGTGTAGCGGTTTTTACATTCCCTCTCTAAGTGATATCTTAGGATAAGTGTCTTTTTCTGTGTGACTTATTTCACTTAGAATCGTCGTACCTAAATCCACTCATCGTGCTGCTACTAGCCTTATGACGTTGATTTCATGGCTGAGTGATATTCCATTGTACATGAGGACCACAACTTCTTTATCCATTTTTCTCTTTCCTAGGATATTTAAGGTGTAATGAAGTGGGGGTTCTTGTCAACAGAGCAGCCCTAAACTTTGGGGTGCCTGTGTCTTGCTGATTTTTAGTTTTCCCAATTTATACGCCCATGAGTGGAAGTGCCCTATGCTCTCCAAGCTGTGTTTTTTAGATGTTTCAGAACACACCGTACACTTCTCCAGAGTGGCTGTTGGCAATTTACATCCCACCCATCAGCGTAGCAAGGCTCCCATTTCTCCATGGCCGGTCCTGCATTTCTGGTTTGGACACTTTTTTCCGCATGGCCCTTTTGCCCGCTGGGAAGCGAGACTTCTTTGGAGCGCTGATTGGCCTTTCCAGGTTGTTTGGTTGGCCAAAAAGGGCGTATGCGTTTTTTCCTGAATATATTCAGGAAAAAACGCATACGCCCTTTTTGGCCAAGGGCATCATTGTCCACGTTTTGCCGCTTTTCATGTGCTTTCAAGGCGATTCGAATCTACCTCCTGAAATCTGTTTCCTGCAATTCTGCCTTGCTTTCAAAGCCTCTTCGTTGCCTTCCCTTAATATATTTGTGGACGAGAGGTATCATTTAAAACTCTGCAGGTTTGTGAATTGCAGTGCCCCTGAGCTCCATTTTTCAACTCGCTTTTTTGGGAGCTGGCCGCAAAAGCGCAGGATTGCTTCAGGCCCTCTTCTGGTTCTGGGGGGCAGGCTGAGCTTGTGCTTAATTCTTCTTCCTGATGGGAAAATAGAGTGACCTGTGCCTGTCCCAACACCTAGAGCTAGTCTCTCATTGGTTCCCCCTCTTCCCGTTCATCCTCAGGACAAATTGCAACCTGTACGGAACAGGAGGTTAAAGGTGCTGATTCTCCAAGGAGGGAGATGGCTAGTAAATCGGCTGGAATGGCGAACCCGAGCAAAGGAGATGAGAAATGAGGTGCGTTTTAGAAACCTTTCCCGATCACACGGTGTACCATCTTCTGGGTTTCTCATGCCTGTTTTCGACATAGGAAGATGCCCTTGAACCTGGAGATTTGGGACCCATGGGATGGGTACCATGCAGTATTACTTGAAAGGGTCTGCGTTGGCTCACCCAACCTCACCGAACCTCTCAGCCCCAAGAGTGTCCACCCTTATGTCTCAATCAGCTGTGGGTCTAGATATGGTCAATCCAGGTTGCATCACAGCCCCTGAACGAATTTTGTAAGAATTTCTCTCTCTTTCACTGTCTTTGTTTCACGGGTTTTGAAAAGTGATTTATTTTTATAATGGGGTTTAGCTGCTTTTCACGGCTGTGTTTATGCCGCTTTACACCCCCTTGACTCACTTACAGAGAGATATCAATACATAGGTTTGAAGATTCTTACTAGTCAGATATATTCTTGTGTGGTGAATAGGGGGTGTTGAGTCCAGTTCACTGAAAAAGGAATAGGTCTTGTCTCTTACATATTGGGTTTATGGAACGGTATCGGAGCTAATTTGAAACCCTTGTTTTATGCATCACCCCACCTCACCTTTCCCGTTCAGCAGCCATAGTGTGTTTCCTAAACGTGTGACTCTGTTCTGTTTTGTAATTCAGTTCAAGTGTAGCGGTTTTTACATTCCCTCTCTAAGTGATATCTTATGATAAGTGTCTTTTTCTGTGTGACTTATTTCACTTAGAATCGTCGTACCTAAATCCACTCATCGTGCTGCTACTAGCCTTATGACGTGGATTTCATGGCTGAGTGATATTCCATTGTACATGAGGACCACAACTTCTTTATCCATTTTTCTCTTTCCTAGGATATTTAAGGTGTAATGAAGTGGGGGTTGTTGTCAACAGAGCAGCCCTAAACTTTGGGGTGCCTGTGTCTTGCTGATTTTTAGTTTTCCCAATTTATACGCCCATGAGTGGAAGTGCCCTATGCTCTCCAAGCTGTGTTTTTTAGATGTTTCAGAACACACCGTACACTTCTCCAGAGTGGCTGTTGGCAATTTACATCCCACCCATCAGCGTAGCAAGGCTCCCATTTCTCCATGGCCGGTCCTGCATTTCTGGTTTGGACACTGTTTTCCGCATGGCCCTTTTGCCCGCTGGGAAGCGAGACTTCTTTGGAGCGCTGATTGGCCTTTCCAGGTTGTTTGGTTGGCCAAAAAGGGCGTATGCGTTTTTTCCTGAATATATTCAGGAAAAAACGCATACGCCCTTTTTGGCCAAGGGCATCATTGTCCACGTTTTGCCGCTTTTCATGTGCTTTCAAGGCGATTCGAATCTACCTCCTGAAATCTGTTTCCTGCAATTCTGCCTTGCTTTCAAAGCCTCTTCGTTGCCTTCCCTTAATATATTTGTGGACGAGAGGTATCATTTAAAACTCTGCAGGTCTGTGAATTGCAGTGCCCCTGAGCTCCATTTTTCAACTCGCTTTTTTGGGAGCTGGCCGCAAAAGCGCAGGATTGCTTCAGGCCCTCTTCTGGTTCTGGGGGGCAGGCTGAGCTTGTGCTTAATTCTTCTTCCTGATGGGAAAATAGACTGACCTGTGCCTGTCCCAACACCTAGAGCTAGTCTCTCATTGGTTCCCCCTCTTCCCGTTCATCCTCAGGACAAATTGCAACCTGTACGGAACAGGAGGTTAAAGGTGCTGATTCTCCAAGGAGGGAGATGGCTAGTAAATCGGCTGGAATGGCGAACCCGAGCAAAGGAGATGAGAAATGAGGTGCGTTTTAGAAACCTTTCCCGATCACACGGTGTACCATCTTCTGGGTTTCTCATGCCTGTTTTCGACGTAGGAAGATGCCCTTGAACCTGGAGATTTGGGACCCATGGGATGGGTACCATGCAGTATTACTTGAAAGGGTCTGCGTTGGCTCACCCAACCTCACCGAACCTCTCAGCCCCAAGAGTGTCCACCCTTATGTCTCAATCAGCTGTGGGTCTAGATATGGTCAATCCAGGTTGCATCACAGCCCCTGAACGAATTTTGTAAGAATTTCTCTCTCTTTCACTGTCTTTGTTTCACGGGTTTTGAAGAGTAATTTATTTTTATAATGGGGTTTAGCTGCTTTTCACGGCTGTGTTTATGCCGCTTTACACCCCCTTGACTCACTTACAGAGAGATATCAATACATAGGTTTGAAGATTCTTACTAGTCAGATATATTCTTGTGCGGTGAATAAGGGGTGTTGAGTCCAGTTCACTGAAAAAGAAATAGGTCTTGTCTCTTACATATTGGGTTTATGGAACGGTATCGGAGCTAATTTGAAACCCTTGTTTTATGCATCACCCCACCTCCCCTTTCCCGTTCAGCAGCCATAGTGTGTTTCCTAAACGTGTGACTCTGTTCTGTTTTGTAATTCAGTTCAAGTGTAGCGGTTTTTACATTCCCTCTCTAAGTGATATCTTAGGATAAGTGTCTTTTTCTGTGTGACTTATTTCACTTAGAATCGTCGTACCTAAATCCACTCATCGTGCTGCTACTAGCCTTATGACGTTGATTTCATGGCTGAGTGATATTCCATTGTACATGAGGACCCCAACTTCTTTATCCATTTTTCTCTTTCCTAGGATATTTAAGGTGTAATGAAGTGGGGGTTCTTGTCAACAGAGCAGCCCTAAACTTTGGGGTGCCTGTGTCTTGCTGATTTTTAGTTTTCCCAATTTATACGCCCATGAGTGGAAGTGCCCTATGCTCTCCAAGCTGTGTTTTTTAGATGTTTCAGAACACACCGTACACTTCTCCGGAGTGGCTGTTGGCAATTTACATCCCACCCATCAGCGTAGCAAGGCTCCCATTTCTCCATGGCCGGTCCTGCATTTCTGGTTTGGACACTTTTTTCCGCATGGCCCTTTTGCCCGCTGGGAAGCGAGACTTCTTTGGAGCGCTGATTGGCCTTTCCAGGTTGCTTGGTTGGCCAAAAAGGGCGTATGCGTTTTTTCCTGAATATATTCAGGAAAAAACGCATACGCCCTTTTTGGCCAAGGGCATCATTGTCCACGTTTTGCCGCTTTTCATGTGCTTTCAAGGCGATTCGAATCTACCTCCTGAAATCTGTTTCCTGCAATTCTGCCTTGCTTTCAAAGCCTCTTCGTTGCCTTCCCTTAATATATTTGTGGACGAGAGGTATCATTTAAAACTCTGCAGGTTTGTGAATTGCAGTGCCCCTGAGCTCCATTTTTCAACTCGCTTTTTTGGGAGCTGGCCGCAAAAGCGCAGGATTGCTTCAGGCCCTCTTCTGGTTCTGGGGGGCAGGCTGAGCTTGTGCTTAATTCTTCTTCCTGATGGGAAAATAGAGTGACCTGTGCCTGTCCCAACACCTAGAGCTAGTCTCTCATTGGTTCCCCCTCTTCCCGTTCATCCTCAGGACAAATTGCAACCTGTACGGAACAGGAGGTTAAAGGTGCTGATTCTCCAAGGAGGGAGATGGCTAGTAAATCGGCTGGAATGGCGAACCCGAGCAAAGGAGATGAGAAATGAGGTGCGTTTTAGAAACCTTTCCCGATCACACGGTGTACCATCTTCTGGGTTTCTCATGCCTGTTTTCGACGTAGGAAGATGCCCTTGAACCTGGAGATTTGGGACCCATGGGATGGGTACCATGCAGTACTACTTGAAAGGGTCTGCGTTGGCTCACCCAACCTCACCGAACCTCTCAGCCCCAAGAGTGTCCACCCTTATGTCTCAATCAGCTGTGGGTCTAGATATGGTCAATCCAGGTTGCATCACAGCCCCTGAACGAATTTTGTAAGAATTTCTCTCTCTTTCACTGTCTTTGTTTCACGGGTTTTGAAAAGTAATTTATTTTTATAATGGGGTTTAGCTGCTTTTCACGGCTGTGTTTATGCCGCTTTACACCCCCTTGACTCACTTACAGAGAGATATCAATACATAGGTATGAAGATTCTTACTAGTCAGATATATTCTTGTGCGGTGAATAGGGGGTGTTGAGTCCAGTTCACTGAAAAAGGAATAGGTCTTGTCTCTTACATATTGGGTTTATGGAACGGTATCTGAGCTAATTTGAAACCCTTGTTTTATGCATCACTCCACCTCACCTTTCCCGTTCAGCAGCCATAGTGTGTTTCCTAAACGTGTGACTCTGTTCTGTTTTGTAATTCAGTTCAAGTGTAGCGGTTTTTACATTCCCTCTCTAAGTGATATCTTAGGATAAGTGTCTTTTTCTGTGTGACTTATTTCACTTAGAATCGTCGTACCTAAATCCACTCATCGTGCTGCTACTAGCCTTATGACGTTGATTTCATGGCTGAGTGATATTCCATTGTACATGAGGACCCCAACTTCTTTATCCATTTTTCTCTTTCCTAGGATATTTAAGGTGTAATGAAGTGGGGGTTCCCTGTCAACAGAGCAGCCCTAAACTTTGGGGTGCCTGTGTCTTGCTGATTTTTAGTTTTCCCAATTTATACGCCCATGAGTGGAAGTGCCCTATGCTCTCCAAGCTGTGTTTTTTAGATGTTTCAGAACACACCGTACACTTCTCCGGAGTGGCTGTTGGCAATTTACATCCCACCCATCAGCGTAGCAAGGCTCCCATTTCTCCATGGCCGGTCCTGCATTTCTGGTTTGGACACTTTTTTCCGCATGGCCCTTTTGCCCGCTGGGAAGCGAGACTTCTTTGGAGCGCTGATTGGCCTTTCCAGGTTGCTTGGTTGGCCAAAAAGGGCGTATGCGTTTTTTCCTGAATATATTCAGGAAAAAACGCATACGCCCTTTTTGGCCAAGGGCATCATTGTCCACGTTTTGCCGCTTTTCATGTGCTTTCAAGGCGATTCGAATCTACCTCCTGAAATCTGTTTCCTGCAATTCTGCCTTGCTTTCAAAGCCTCTTCGTTGCCTTCCCTTAATATATTTGTGGACGAGAGGTATCATTTAAAACTCTGCAGGTTTGTGAATTGCAGTGCCCCTGAGCTCCATTTTTCACCTCGCTTTTTTGGGAGCTGGCCGCAAAAGCGCAGGATTGCTTCAGGCCCTCTTCTGGTTCTGGGGGGCAGGCTGAGCTTGTGCTTAATTCTTCTTCCTGATGGGAAAATAGAGTGACCTGTGCCTGTCCCAACACCTAGAGCTAGTCTCTCATTGGTTCCCCCTCTTCCCGTTCATCCTCAGGACAAATTGCAACCTGTACGGAACAGGAGGTTAAAGGTGCTGATTCTCCAAGGAGGGAGATGGCTAGTAAATCGGCTGGAATGGCAAACCCGAGCAAAGGAGATGAGAAATGAGGTGCGTTTTAGAAACCTTTCCCGATCACACGGTGTACCATCTTCTGGGTTTCTCATGCCTGTTTTCGACGTAGGAAGATGCCCTTGAACCTGGAGATTTGGGACCCATGGGATGGGTACCATGCAGTATTACTTGAAAGGGTCTGCGTTGGCTCACCCAACCTCACCGAACCTCTCAGCCCCAAGAGTGTCCACCCTTATGTCTCAATCAGCTGTGGGTCTAGATATGGTCAATCCAGGTTGCATCACAGCCCCTGAACGAATTTTGTAAGAATTTCTCTCTCTTTCACTGTCTTTGTTTCACGGGTTTTGAAGAGTAATTTATTTTTATAATGGGGTTTAGCTGCTTTTCACGGCTGTGTTTATGCCGCTTTACACCCCCTTGACTCACTTACAGAGAGATATCAATACATAGGTTTGAAGATTCTTACTAGTCAGATATATTCTTGTGCGGTGAATAAGGGGTGTTGAGTCCAGTTCACTGAAAAAGGAATAGGTCTTGTCTCTTACATATTGGGTTTATGGAACGGTATCGGAGCTAATTTGAAACCCTTGTTTTATGCATCACCCCACCTCCCCTTTCCCGTTCAGCAGCCATAGTGTGTTTTCTAAACGTGTGACTCTGTTCTGTTTTGTAATTCATTTCAAGTGTAGCGGTTTTTACATTCCCTCTCTAAGTGATATCTTAGGATAAGTGTCTTTTTCTGTGTGACTTATTTCACTTAGAATCGTCGTACCTAAATCCACTCATCGTGCTGCTACTAGCCTTATGACGTTGATTTCATGGCTGAGTGATATTCCATTGTACATGAGGACCCCAACTTCTTTATCCATTTTTCTCTTTCCTAGGATATTTAAGGTGTAATTAAGTGGGGGTTCTTGTCAACAGAGCAGCCCTGAACTTTGGGGTGCCTGTGTCTTGCTGATTTTTAGTTTTCCCAATTTATACGCCCATGAGTGGAAGTGCCCTATGCTCTCCAAGCTGTGTTTTTTAGATGTTTCAGAACACACCGTACACTTCTCCGGAGTGGCTGTTGGCAATTTACATCCCACCCATCAGCGTAGCAAGGCTCCCATTTCTCCATGGCCGGTCCTGCATTTCTGGTTTGGACAATTTTTTCCGCATGGCCCTTTTGCCCGCTGGGAAGCGAGACTTCTTTGGAGCGCTGATTGGCCTTTCCAGGTTGCTTGGTTGGCCAAAAAGGGCGTATGCGTTTTTTCCTGAATATATTCAGGAAAAAACGCATACGCCCTTTTTGGCCAAGGGCATCATTGTCCACGTTTTGCCGCTTTTCATGTGCTTTCAAGGCGATTCGAATCTACCTCCTGAAATCTGTTTCCTGCAATTCTGCCTTGCTTTCAAAGCCTCTTCGTTGCCTTCCCTTAATATATTTGTGGACGAGAGGTATCATTTAAAACTCTGCAGGTTTGTGAATTGCAGTGCCCCTGAGCTCCATTTTTCAACTCGCTTTTTTGGGAGCTGGCCGCAAAAGCGCAGGATTGCTTCAGGCCCTCTTCTGGTTCTGGGGGGCAGGCTGAGCTTGTGCTTAATTCTTCTTCCTGATGGGAAAATAGAGTGACCTGTGCCTGTCCCAACGCCTAGAGCTAGTCTCTCATTGGTTCCCCCTCTTCCCGTTCATCCTCAGGACAAATTGCAACCTGTACGGAACAGGAGGTTAAAGGTGCTGATTCTCCAAGGAGGGAGATGGCTAGTAAATCGGCTGGAATGGCGAACCCGAGCAAAGGAGATGAGAAATGAGGTGCGTTTTAGAAACCTTTCCCGATCACACGGTGTACCATCTTCTGGGTTTCTCATGCCTGTTTTCGACGTAGGAAGATGCCCTTGAACCTGGAGATTTGGGACCCATGGGATGGGTACCATGCAGTACTACTTGAAAGGGTCTGCGTTGGCTCACCCAACCTCACCGAACCTCTCAGCCCCAAGAGTGTCCACCCTTATGTCTCAATCAGCTGTGGGTCTAGATATGGTCAATCCAGGTTGCATCACAGCCCCTGAACGAATTTTGTAAGAATTTCTCTCTCTTTCACTGTCTTTGTTTCACGGGTTTTGAAGAGTAATTTATTTTTATAATGGGGTTTAGCTGCTTTTCACGGCTGTGTTTATGCCGCTTTACACCCCCTTGACTCACTTACAGAGAGATATCAATACATAGGTTTGAAGATTCTTACTAGTCAGATATATTCTTGTGCGGTGAATAAGGGGTGTTGAGTCCAGTTCACTGAAAAAGGAATAGGTCTTGTCTCTTACATATTGGGTTTATGGAACGGTATCGGAGCTAATTTGAAACCCTTGTTTTATGCATCACCCCACCTCCCCTTTCCCGTTCAGCAGCCATAGTGTGTTTTCTAAACCGTGTGACTCTGTTCTGTTTTGTAATTCATTTCAAGTGTAGCGGTTTTTACATTCCCTCTCTAAGTGATATCTTAGGATAAGTGTCTTTTTCTGTGTGACTTATTTCACTTAGAATCGTCGTACCTAAATCCACTCATCCTGCTGCTACTAGCCTTATGACGTTGATTTCATGGCTGAGTGATATTCCATTGTACATGAGGACCCCAACTTCTTTATCCATTTTTCTCTTTCCTAGGATATTTAAGGTGTAATGAAGTGGGGGTTCTTGTCAACAGAGCAGCCCTAAACTTTGGGGTGCCTGTGTCTTGCTGATTTTTAGTGTTCCCAATTTATACGCCCATGAGTGGAAGTGCCCTATGCTCTCCAAGCTGTGTTTTTTAGATGTTTCAGAACACACCGTACACTTCTCCGGAGTGGCTGTTGGCAATTTACATCCCAACCATCAGCGTAGCAAGGCTCCCATTTCTCCATGGCCGGTCCTGCATTTCTGGTTTGGACACTTTTTTTCCGCATGGCCCTTTTGCCCGCTGGGAAGCGAGACTTCTTTGGAGCGCTGATTGGCCTTTCCAGGTTGCTTGGTTGGTCAAAAAGGGCGTATGCGTTTTTTCCTGAATATATTCAGGAAAAAACGCATACGCCCTTTTTGGCCAAGGGCATCATTGTCCACGTTCTGCCGCTTTTCATGTGCTTTCAAGGCGATTCGAATCTACCTCCTGAAATCTGTTTCCTGCAATTCTGCCTTGCTTTCAAAGCCTCTTCGTTGCCTTCCCTTAATATATTTGTGGACGAGAGGTATCATTTAAAACTCTGCAGGTTTGTGAATTGCAGTGCCCCTGAGCTCCATTTTTCAACTCGCTTTTTTGGGAGCTGGCCGCAAAAGCGCAGGATTGCTTCAGGCCCTCTTCTGGTTCTGGGGGGCAGGCTGAGCTTGTGCTTAATTCTTCTTCCTGATGGGAAAATAGAGTGACCTGTGCCTGTCCCAACACCTAGAGCTAGTCTCTCATTGGTTCCCCCTCTTCCCGTTCATCCTCAGGACAAATTGCAACCTGTACGGAACAGGAGGTTAAAGGTGCTGATTCTCCAAGGAGGGAGATGGCTAGTAAATCGGCTGGAATGGCGAACCCGAGCAAAGGAGATGAGAAATGAGGTGCGTTTTAGAAACCTTTCCCGATCACACGGTGTACCATCTTCTGGGTTTCTCATGCCTGTTTTCGACGTAGGAAGATGCCCTTGAACCTGGAGATTTGGGACCCATGGGATGGGTACCATGCAGTATTACTTGAAAGGGTCTGCATTGGCTCACCCAACCTCACCGAACCTCTCAGCCCCAAGAGTGTCCACCCTTATGTCTCAATCAGCTGTGGGTCTAGATATGGTCAATCCAGGTTGCATCACAGCCCCTGAACGAATTTTGTAAGAATTTCTCTCTCTTTCACTGTCTTTGTTTCACGGGTTTTGAAGAGTAATTTGTTTTTATAATGGGGTTTAGCTGCTTTTCACGGCTGTGTTTATGCCGCTTTACACCCCCTTGACTCACTTACAGAGAGATATCAATACATAGGTTTGAAGATTCTTACTAGTCAGATATATTCTTGTGCGGTGAATAAGGGGTGTTGAGTCCAGTTCACTGAAAAAGGAATAGGTCTTGTCTCTTACATATTGGGTTTATGGAACGGTATCGGAGCTAATTTGAAACCCTTGTTTTATGCATCACCCCACCTCCCCTTTCCCGTTCAGCAGCCATAGTGTGTTTTCTAAACGTGTGACTCTGTTCTGTTTTGTAATTCATTTCAAGTGTAGCGGTTTTTACATTCCCTCTCTAAGTGATATCTTAGGATAAGTGTCTTTTTCTGTGTGACTTATTTCACTTAGAATCGTCGTACCTAAATCCACTCATCCTGCTGCTACTAGCCTTATGACGTTGATTTCATGGCTGAGTGATATTCCATTGTACATGAGGACCCCAACTTCTTTATCCATTTTTCTCTTTCCTAGGATATTTAAGGTGTAATGAAGTGGGGGTTCTTGTCAACAGAGCAGCCCTAAACTTTGGGGTGCCTGTGTCTTGCTGATTTTTAGTGTTCCCAATTTATACGCCCATGAGTGGAAGTGCCCTATGCTCTCCAAGCTGTGTTTTTTAGATGTTTCAGAACACACCGTACACTTCTCCGGAGTGGCTGTTGGCAATTTACATCCCACCCATCAGCGTAGCAAGGCTCCCATTTCTCCATGGCCGGTCCTGCATTTATGGTTTGGACACTTTTTTCCGCATGGCCCTTTTGCCCGCTGGGAAGCGAGACTTCTTTGGAGGGCTGATTGGCCTTTCCAGGTTGCTTGGTTGGCCAAAAAGGGCGTATGCGTTTTTTCCTGAATATATTCAGGAAAAAACGCATACGCCCTTTTTGGCCAAGGGCATCATTGCCACGTTTTGATGCTTTTCATGTGCTTTCAAGGCGATTCGAATCTACCTCCTGAAATCTGTTTCCTGCAATTCTGCCTTGCTTTCAAAGCCTCTTCGTTGCCTTCCCTTAATATATTTGTGGACGAGAGGTATCATTTAAAACTCTGCAGGTTTGTGAATTGCAGTGCCCCTGAGCTCCATTTTTCAACACGCTTTTTTGGGAGCTGGCCGCAAAAGCGCAGGATTGCTTCAGGCCCTCTTCTGGTTCTGGGGGGCAGGCTGAGCTTGTGCTTAATTCTTCTTCCTGATGGGAAAATAGAGTGACCTGTGCCTGTCCCAACACCTAGAGCTAGTCTCTCATTGGTTCCCCCTCTTCCCGTTCATCCTCAGGACAAATTGCAACCTGTACGGAACAGGAGGTTAAAGGTGCTGATTCTCCAAGGAGGGAGATGGCTAGTAAATCGGCTGGAATGGCGAACCCGAGCAAAGGAGATGAGAAATGAGGTGCGTTTTAGAAACCTTTCCCGATCACACGGTGTACCATCTTCTGGGTTTCTCATGCCTGTTTTCGACGTAGGAAGATGCCCTTGAACCTGGAGATTTGGGACCCATCGGATGGGTACCATGCAGTATTACTTGAACGGGTCTGCGTTGGCTCACCCAACCTCACCGAACCTCTCAGCCCCAAGAGTGTCCACCCTTATGTCTCAATCAGCTGTGGGTCTAGATATGGTCAATCCAGGTTGCATCACAGCCCCTGAACGAATTTTGTAAGAATTTCTCTCTCTTTCACTGTCTTTGTTTCACGGGTTTTGAAAAGTAATTTATTTTTATAATGGGGTTTAGCTGCTTTTCACGGCTGTGTTTATGCCGCTTTACACCCCCTTGACTCACTTACAGAGAGATATCAATACATAGGTTTGAAGATTCTTACTAGTCAGATATATTCTTGTGTGGTGAATAGGGGGTGTTGAGTCCAGTTCACTGAAAAAGGAATAGGTCTTGTCTCTTACATATTGGGTTTATGGAACGGTATCGGAGCTAATTTGAAACCCTTGTTTTATGCATCACCCCACCTCACCTTTCCCGTTCAGCAGCCATAGTGTGTTTCCTAAACGTGTGACTCTGTTCTGTTTTGTAATTCAGTTCAAGTGTAGCGGTTTTTACATTCCCTCTCTAAGTGATATCTTATGATAAGTGTCTTTTTCTGTGTGACTTATTTCACTTAGAATCGTCGTACCTAAATCCACTCATCGTGCTGCTACTAGCCTTATGACGTTGATTACATGGCTGAGTGATATTCCATTGTACATGAGGACCCCAACTTCTTTATCCATTTTTCTCTTTCCTAGGATATTTAAGGTGTAATGAAGTGGGGGTTCTTGTCAACAGAGCAGCCCTAAACTTTGGGGTGCCTGTGTCTTGCTGATTTTTAGTTTTCCCAATTTATACGCCCATGAGTGGAAGTGCCCTATGCTCTCCAAGCTGTGTTTTTTAGATGTTTCAGAACACACCGTACACTTCTCCGGAGTGGCTGTTGGCAATTTACATCCCACCCATCAGCGTAGCAAGGCTCCCATTTCTCCATGGCCGGTCCTGCATTTCTGGTTTGGACACTTTTTTCCGCATGGCCCTTTTGCCCGCTGGGAAGCGAGACTTCTTTGGAGCGCTGATTGGCCTTTCCAGGTTGCTTGGTTGGCCAAAAAGGGCGTATGCGTTTTTTCCTGAATATATTCAGGAAAAAACGCATACGCCCTTTTTGGCCAAGGGCATCATTGTCCACGTTTTGCCGCTTTTCATGTGCTTTCAAGGCGATTCGAATCTACCTCCTGAAATCTGTTTCCTGCAATTCTGCCTTGCTTTCAAAGCCTCTTCGTTGCCTTCCCTTAATATATTTGTGGACGAGAGGTATCATTTAAAACTCTGCAGGTTTGTGAATTGCAGTGCCCCTGAGCTCCATTTTTCACCTCGCTTTTTTGGGAGCTGGCCGCAAAAGCGCAGGATTGCTTCAGGCCCTCTTCTGGTTCTGGGGGGCAGGCTGAGCTTGTGCTTAATTCTTCTTCCTGATGGGAAAATAGAGTGACCTGTGCCTGTCCCAACACCTAGAGCTAGTCTCTCATTGGTTCCCCCTCTTCCCGTTCATCCTCAGGACAAATTGCAACCTGTACGGAACAGGAGGTTAAAGGTGCTGATTCTCCAAGGAGGGAGATGGCTAGTAAATCGGCTGGAATGGCAAACCCGAGCAAAGGAGATGAGAAATGAGGTGCGTTTTAGAAACCTTTCCCGATCACACGGTGTACCATCTTCTGGGTTTCTCATGCCTGTTTTCGACGTAGGAAGATGCCCTTGAACCTGGAGATTTGGGACCCATGGGATGGGTACCATGCAGTATTACTTGAAAGGGTCTGCGTTGGCTCACCCAACCTCACCGAACCTCTCAGCCCCAAGAGTGTCCACCCTTATGTCTCAATCAGCTGTGGGTCTAGATATGGTCAATCCAGGTTGCATCACAGCCCCTGAACGAATTTTGTAAGAATTTCTCTCTCTTTCACTGTCTTTGTTTCACGGGTTTTGAAGAGTAATTTATTTTTATAATGGGGTTTAGCTGCTTTTCACGGCTGTGTTTATGCCGCTTTACACCCCCTTGACTCACTTACAGAGAGATATCAATACATAGGTTTGAAGATTCTTACTAGTCAGATATATTCTTGTGCGGTGAATAAGGGGTGTTGAGTCCAGTTCACTGAAAAAGGAATAGGTCTTGTCTCTTACATATTGGGTTTATGGAACGGTATCGGAGCTAATTTGAAACCCTTGTTTTATGCATCACCCCATCTCCCCTTTCCCGTTCAGCAGCCATAGTGTGTTTTCTAAACGTGTGACTCTGTTCTGTTTTGTAATTCATTTCAAGTGTAGCGGTTTTTACATTCCCTCTCTAAGTGATATCTTAGGATAAGTGTCTTTTTCTGTGTGACTTATTTCACTTAGAATCGTCGTACCTAAATCCACTCATCGTGCTGCTACTAGCCTTATGACGTTGATTTCATGGCTGAGTGATATTCCATTGTACATGAGGACCCCAACTTCTTTATCCATTTTTCTCTTTCCTAGGATATTTAAGGTGTAATTAAGTGGGGGTTCTTGTCAACAGAGCAGCCCTGAACTTTGGGGTGCCTGTGTCTTGCTGATTTTTAGTTTTCCCAATTTATACGCCCATGAGTGGAAGTGCCCTATGCTCTCCAAGCTGTGTTTTTTAGATGTTTCAGAACACACCGTACACTTCTCCGGAGTGGCTGTTGGCAATTTACATCCCACCCATCAGCGTAGCAAGGCTCCCATTTCTCCATGGCCGGTCCTGCATTTCTGGTTTGGACAATTTTTTCCGCATGGCCCTTTTGCCCGCTGGGAAGCGAGACTTCTTTGGAGCGCTGATTGGCCTTTCCAGGTTGCTTGGTTGGCCAAAAAGGGCGTATGCGTTTTTTCCTGAATATATTCAGGAAAAAACGCATACGCCCTTTTTGGCCAAGGGCATCATTGTCCACGTTTTGCCGCTTTTCATGTGCTTTCAAGGCGATTCGAATCTACCTCCTGAAATCTGTTTCCTGCAATTCTGCCTTGCTTTCAAAGCCTCTTCGTTGCCTTCCCTTAATATATTTGTGGACGAGAGGTATCATTTAAAACTCTGCAGGTTTGTGAATTGCAGTGCCCCTGAGCTCCATTTTTCAACTCGCTTTTTTGGGAGCTGGCCGCAAAAGCGCAGGATTGCTTCAGGCCCTCTTCTGGTTCTGGGGGGCAGGCTGAGCTTGTGCTTAATTCTTCTTCCTGATGGGAAAATAGAGTGACCTGTGCCTGTCCCAACACCTAGAGCTAGTCTCTCATTGGTTCCCCCTCTTCCCGTTCATCCTCAGGACAAATTGCAACCTGTACGGAACAGGAGGTTAAAGGTGCTGATTCTCCAAGGAGGGAGATGGCTAGTAAATCGGCTGGAATGGCGAACCCGAGCAAAGGAGATGAGAAATGAGGTGCGTTTTAGAAATCTTTCCCGATCACACGGTGTACCATCTTCTGGGTTTCTCATGCCTGTTTTCGACGTAGGAAGATGCCCTTGAACCTGGAGATTTGGGACCCATGGGATGGGTACCATGCAGTACTACTTGAAAGGGTCTGCGTTGGCTCACCCAACCTCACCGAACCTCTCAGCCCCAAGAGTGTCCACCCTTATGTCTCAATCAGCTGTGGGTCTAGATATGGTCAATCCAGGTTGCATCACAGCCCCTGAACGAATTTTGTAAGAATTTCTCTCTCTTTCACTGTCTTTGTTTCACGGGTTTTGAAGAGTAATTTATTTTTATAATGGGGTTTAGCTGCTTTTCACGGCTGTGTTTATGCCGCTTTACACCCCCTTGACTCACTTACAGAGAGATATCAATACATAGGTTTGAAGATTCTTACTAGTCAGATATATTCTTGTGCGGTGAATAAGGGGTGTTGAGTCCAGTTCACTGAAAAAGGAATAGGTCTTGTCTCTTACATATTGGGTTTATGGAACGGTATCGGAGCTAATTTGAAACCCTTGTTTTATGCATCACCCCACCTCCCCTTTCCCGTTCAGCAGCCATAGTGTGTTTTCTAAACGTGTGACTCTGTTCTGTTTTGTAATTCATTTCAAGTGTAGCGGTTTTTACATTCCCTCTCTAAGTGATATCTTAGGATAAGTGTCTTTTTCTGTGTGACTTATTTCACTTAGAATCGTCGTACCTCAATCCACTCATCCTGCTGCTACTAGCCTTATGACGTTGATTTCATGGCTGAGTGATATTCCATTGTACAATGAGGACCCCAACTTCTTTATCCATTTTTCTCTTTCCAAAGGATATTTAAGGTGTAATGAAGTGGGGGTTCTTGTCAACAGAGCAGCCCTAAACTTTGGGGTGCCTGTGTCTTGCTGATTTTTAGTGTTCCCAATTTATACGCCCATGAGTGGAAGTGCCCTATGCTCTCCAAGCTGTGTTTTTTAGATGTTTCAGAACACACCGTACACTTCTCCGGAGTGGCTGTTGGCAATTTACATCCCAACCATCAGCGTAGCAAGGCTCCCATTTCTCCATGGCCGGTCCTGCATTTCTGGTTTGGACACTTTTTTCCGCATGGCCCCTTTTGCCCGCTGGGAAGCGAGACTTCTTTGGAGCGCTGATTGGCCTTTCCAGGTTGCTTGGTTGGTCAAAAAGGGCGTATGCGTTTTTTCCTGAATATATTCAGGAAAAAACGCATACGCCCTTTTTGGCCAAGGGCATCATTGTCCACGTTCTGCCGCTTCTCATGTGCTTTCAAGGCGATTCGAATCTACCTCCTGAAATCTGTTTCCTGCAATTCTGCCTTGCTTTCAAAGCCTCTTCGTTGCCTTCCCTTAATATATTTGTGGACGAGAGGTATCATTTAAAACTCTGCAGGTTTGTGAATTGCAGTGCCCCTGAGCTCCATTTTTCAACTCGCTTTTTTGGGAGCTGGCCGCAAAAGCGCAGGATTGCTTCAGGCCCTCTTCTGGTTCTGGGGGGCAGGCTGAGCTTGTGCTTAATTCTTCTTCCTGATGGGAAAATAGAGTGACCTGTGCCTGTCCCAACACCTAGAGCTAGTCTCTCATTGGTTCCCCCTCTTCCCGTTCATCCTCAGGACAAATTGCAACCTGTACGGAACAGGAGGTTAAAGGTGCTGATTCTCCAAGGAGGGAGATGGCTAGTAAATCGGCTGGAATGGCGAACCCGAGCAAAGGAGATGAGAAATGAGGTGCGTTTTAGAAATCTTTCCCGATCACACGGTGTACCATCTTCTGGGTTTCTCATGCCTGTTTTCGACGTAGGAAGATGCCCTTGAACCTGGAGATTTGGGACCCATGGGATGGGTACCATGCAGTACTACTTGAAAGGGTCTGCGTTGGCTCACCCAACCTCACCGAACCTCTCAGCCCCAAGAGTGTCCACCCTTATGTCTCAATCAGCTGTGGGTCTAGATATGGTCAATCCAGGTTGCATCACAGCCCCTGAACGAATTTTGTAAGAATTTCTCTCTCTTTCACTGTCTTTGTTTCACGGGTTTTGAAGAGTAATTTATTTTTATAATGGGGTTTAGCTGCTTTTCACGGCTGTGTTTATGCCGCTTTACACCCCCTTGACTCACTTACAGAGAGATATCAATACATAGGTTTGAAGATTCTTACTAGTCAGATATATTCTTGTGCGGTGAATAAGGGGTGTTGAGTCCAGTTCACTGAAAAAGGAATAGGTCTTGTCTCTTACATATTGGGTTTATGGAACGGAATCGGAGCTAATTTGAAACCCTTGTTTTATGCATCACCCCACCTCCCCTTTCCCGTTCAGCAGCCATAGTGTGTTTTCTAAACGTGTGACTCTGTTCTGTTTTGTAATTCATTTCAAGTGTAGCGGTTTTTACATTCCCTCTCTAAGTGATATCTTAGGATAAGTGTCTTTTTCTGTGTGACTTATTTCACGTAGAATCGTCTGTACCTCAATCCACTCATCCTGCTGCTACTAGCCTTATGACGTTGATTTCATGGCTGAGTGATATTCCATTGTACATGAGGACCCCAACTTCTTTATCCATTTTTCTCTTTCCTAGGATATTTAAGGTGTAATGAAGTGGGGGTTCTTGTCAACAGAGCAGCCCTAAACTTTGGGGTGCCTGTGTCTTGCTGATTTTTAGTGTTCCCAATTTATACGCCCATGAGTGGAAGTGCCCTATGCTCTCCAAGCTGTGTTTTTTAGATGTTTCAGAACACACCGTACACTTCTCCGGAGTGGCTGTTGGCAATTTACATCCCAACCATCAGCGTAGCAAGGCTCCCATTTCTCCATGGCCGGTCCTGCATTTCTGGTTTGGACACTTTTTTCCGCATGGCCCTTTTGCCCGCTGGGAAGCGAGACTTCTTTGGAGCGCTGATTGGCCTTTCCAGGTTGCTTGGTTGGTCAAAAAGGGCGTATGCGTTTTTTCCTGAATATATTCAGGAAAAAACGCATACGCCCTTTTTGGCCAAGGGCATCATTGTCCACGTTCTGCCGCTTCTCATGTGCTTTCAAGGCGATTCGAATCTACCTCCTGAAATCTGTTTCCTGCAATTCTGCCTTGCTTTCAAAGCCTCTTCGTTGCCTTCCCTTAATATATTTGTGGACGAGAGGTATCATTTAAAACTCTGCAGGTTTGTGAATTGCAGTGCCCCTGAGCTCCATTTTTCAACTCGCTTTTTTGGGAGCTGGCCGCAAAAGCGCAGGATTGCTTCAGGCCCTCTTCTGGTTCTGGGGGCAGGCTGAGCTTGTGCTTAATTCTTCTTCCTGATGGGAAAATAGAGTGACCTGTGCCTGTCCCAACACCTAGAGCTAGTCTCTCATTGGTTCCCCCTCTTCCCGTTCATCCTCAGGACAAATTGCAACCTGTACGGAACAGGAGGTTAAAGGTGCTGATTCTCCAAGGAGGGAGATGGCTAGTAAATCGGCTGGAATGGCGAACCCGAGCAAAGGAGATGAGAAATGAGGTGCGTTTTAGAAACCTTTCCCGATCACACGGTGTACCATCTTCTGGGTTTCTCATTGCCTGTTTTCGACGTAGGAAGATGCCCTTGAACCTGGAGATTTGGGACCCATGGGATGGGTACCATGCAGTATTACTTGAAAGGGTCTGCATTGGCTCACCCAACCTCACCGAACCTCTCAGCCCCAAGAGTGTCCACCCTTATGTCTCAATCAGCTGTGGGTCTAGATATGGTCAATCCAGGTTGCATCACAGCCCCTGAACGAATTTTGTAAGAATTTCTCTCTCTTTCACTGTCTTTGTTTCACGGGTTTTGAAGAGTAATTTGTTTTTATAATGGGGTTTAGCTGCTTTTCACGGCTGTGTTTATGCCGCTTTACACCCCCTTGACTCACTTACAGAGAGATATCAATACATAGGTTTGAAGATTCTTACTAGTCAGATATATTCTTGTGCGGTGAATAAGGGGTGTTGAGTCCAGTTCACTGAAAAAGGAATAGGTCTTGTCTCTTACATATTGGGTTTATGGAACGGTATCGGAGCTAATTTGAAACCCTTGTTTTATGCATCACCCCACCTCCCCTTTCCCGTTCAGCAGCCATAGTGTGTTTTCTAAACGTGTGACTCTGTTCTGTTTTGTAATTCATTTCAAGTGTAGCGGTTTTTACATTCCCTCTCTAAGTGATATCTTAGGATAAGTGTCTTTTTCTGTGTGACTTATTTCACTTAGAATCGTCGTACCTAAATCCACTCATCCTGCTGCTACTAGCCTTATGACGTTGATTTCATGGCTGAGTGATATTCCATTGTACATGAGGACCCCAACTTCTTTATCCATTTTTCTCTTTCCTAGGATATTTAAGGTGTAATGAAGTGGGGGTTCTTGTCAACAGAGCAGCCCTAAACTTTGGGGTGCCTGTGTCTTGCTGATTTTTAGTGTTCCCAATTTATACGCCCATGAGTGGAAGTGCCCTATGCTCTCCAAGCTGTGTTTTTTAGATGTTTCAGAACACACCGTACACTTCTCCGGAGTGGCTGTTGGCAATTTACATCCCACCCATCAGCGTAGCAAGGCTCCCATTTCTCCATGGCCGGTCCTGCATTTCTGGTTTGGACACTTTTTTCCGCATGGCCCTTTTGCCCGCTGGGAAGCGAGACTTCTTTGGAGCGCTGATTGGCCTTTCCAGGTTGCTTGGTTGGCCAAAAAGGGCGTATGCGTTTTTTCCTGAATATATTCAGGAAAAAACGCATACGCCCTTTTTGGCCAAGGGCATCATTGTCCACGTTTTGCCGCTTTTCATGTGCTTTCAAGGCGATTCGAATCTACCTCCTGAAATCTGTTTCCTGCAATTCTGCCTTGCTTTCAAAGCCTCTTCGTTGCCTTCCCTTAATATATTTGTGGACGAGAGGTATCATTTAAAACTCTGCAGGTTTGTGAATTGCAGTGCCCCTGAGCTCCATTTTTCAACTCGCTTTTTTGGGAGCTGGCCGCAAAAGCGCAGGATTGCTTCAGGCCCTCTTCTGGTTCTGGGGGGCAGGCTGAGCTTGTGCTTAATTCTTCTTCCTGATGGGAAAATAGAGTGACCTGTGCCTGTCCCAACACCTAGAGCTAGTCTCTCATTGGTTCCCCCTCTTCCCGTTCATCCTCAGGACAAATTGCAACCTGTACGGAACAGGAGGTTAAAGGTGCTGATTCTCCAAGGAGGGAGATGGCTAGTAAATCGGCTGGAATGGCGAACCCGAGCAAAGGAGATGAGAAATGAGGTGCGTTTTAGAAACCTTTCCCGATCACACGGTGTACCATCTTCTGGGTTTCTCATGCCTGTTTTCGACGTAGGAAGATGCCCTTGAACCTGGAGATTTGGGACCCATGGGATGGGTACCATGCAGTATTACTTGAAAGGGTCTGCGTTGGCTCACCCAACCTCACCGAACCTCTCAGCCCCAAGAGTGTCCACCCTTATGTCTCAATCAGCTGTGGGTCTAGATATGGTCAATCCAGGTTGCATCACAGCCCCTGAACGAATTTTGTAAGAATTTCTCTCTCTTTCACTGTCTTTGTTTCACGGGTTTTGAAGAGTAATTTATTTTTATAATGGGGTTTAGCTGCTTTTCACGGCTGTGTTTATGCCGCTTTACACCCCCTTGACTCACTTACAGAGAGATATCAATACATAGGTTTGAAGATTCTTACTAGTCAGATATATTCTTGTGTGGTGAATAGGGGGTGTTGAGTCCAGTTCACTGAAAAAGGAATAGGTCTTTTCTCTTACATATTGGGTTTATGGAACGGTATCGGAGCTAATTTGAAACCCTTGTTTTATGCATCACCCCACCTCACCTTTCCCGTTCAGCAGCCATAGTGTGTTTCCTAAACGTGTGACTCTGTTCTGTTTTGTAATTCAGTTCAAGTGTAGCGGTTTTTACATTCCCTCTCTAAGTGATATCTTATGATAAGTGTCTTTTTCTGTGTGACTTATTTCACTTAGAATCGTCGTACCTAAATCCACTCATCGTGCTGCTACTAGCCTTATGACGTTGATTTCATGGCTGAGTGATATTCCATTGTACATGAGGACCCCAACTTCTTTATCCATTTTTCTCTTTCCTAGGATATTTAAGGTGTAATGAAGTGGGGGTTCTTGTCAACAGAGCAGCCCTAAACTTTGGGGTGCCTGTGTCTTGCTGATTTTTAGTTTTCCCAATTTATACGCCCATGAGTGGAAGTGCCCTATGCTCTCCAAGCTGTGTTTTTTAGATGTTTCAGAACACACCGTACACTTCTCCGGAGTGGCTGTTGGCAATTTACATCCCACCCATCAGCGTAGCAAGGCTCCCATTTCTCCATGGCCGGTCCTGCATTTCTGGTTTGGACACTTTTTTCCGCATGGCCCTTTTGCCCGCTGGGAAGCGAGACTTCTTTGGAGCGCTGATTGGCCTTTCCAGGTTGCTTGGTTGGTCAAAAAGGGCGTATGCGTTTTTTCCTGAATATATTCAGGAAAATACGCATACGCCCTTTTTGGCCAAGGGCATCATTGTCCACGTTTTGCCGCTTTTCATGTGCTTTCAAGGCGATTCGAATCTACCTCCTGAAATCTGTTTCCTGCAATTCTGCCTTGCTTTCAAAGCCTCTTCGTTGCCTTCCCTTAATATATTTGTGGACGAGACGTATCATTTAAAACTCTGCAGGTTTGTGAATTGCAGTGCCCCTGAGCTCCATTTTTCAACTCGCTTTTTTGGGAGCTGGCCGCAAAAGCGCAGGATTGCTTCAGGCCCTCTTCAGGTTCTGGGGGACAGGCTGAGCTTGTGCTTAATTCTTCTTCCTGATGAGAAAATAGAGTGACCTGTGCCTGTCCCAACACCTAGAGCTAGTCTCTCATTGATTCCCCCTCTTCCCGTTCATCCTCAGGACAAATTGCAACCTGTACGGAACAGGAGGTTAAAGGTGCTGATTCTCCAAGGAGGGAGATGGCTAGTAAATCGGCTGGAATGGCGAACCCGAGCAAAGGAGATGAGAAATGAGGTGCGTTTTAGAAACCTTTCCCGATCACACGGTGTACCATCTTCTGGGTTTCTCATGCCTGTTTTCGACGTAGGAAGATGCCCTTGAACCTGGAGATTTGGGACCCATGGGATGGGTACCATGCAGTATTACTTGAAAGGGTCTGCGTTGGCTCACCCAACCTCACCGAACCTCTCAGCCCCAAGAGTGTCCACCCTTATGTCTCAATCAGCTGTGGGTCTAGATATGGTCAATCCAGGTTGCATCACAGCCCCTGAACGAATTTTGTAAGAATTTCTCTCTCTTTCACTGTCTTTGTTTCACGGGTTTTGAAGAGTAATTTATTTTTATAATGGGGTTTAGCTGCTTTTCACGGCTGTGTTTATGCCGCTTTACACCCCCTTGACTCACTTACAGAGAGATATCAATACATAGGTTTGAAGATTCTTACTAGTCAGATATATTCTTGTGCGGTGAATAAGGGGTGTTGAGTCCAGTTCACTGAAAAAGGAATAGGTCTTGTCTCTTACATATTGGGTTTATGGAACGGTATCGGAGCTAATTTGAAACCCTTGTTTTATGCATCACCCAACCTCCCCTTTCCCGTTCAGCAGCCATAGTGTGTTTTCTAAACGTGTGACTCTGTTCTGTTTTGTAATTCATTTCAAGTGTAGCGGTTTTTACATTCCCTCTCTAAGTGATATCTTAGGATAAGTGTCTTTTTCTGTGTGACTTATTTCACTTAGAATCGTCGTACCTAAATCCACTCATCCTGCTGCTACTAACCTTATGACGTTGATTTCATGGCTGAGTGATATTCCACTGTACATGAGGACCCCAACTTCTTTATCCATTTTTCTCTTTCCTAGGATATTTAAGGTGTAATGAAGTGGGGGTTCTTGTCAACAGAGCAGCCCTAAACTTTGGGGTGCCTGTGTCTTGCTGATTTTTAGTGTTCCCAATTTATACGCCCATGAGTGGAAGTGCCCTATGCTCTCCAAGCTGTGTTTTTTAGATGTTTCAGAACACACCGTACACTTCTCCGGAGTGGCTGTTGGCAATTTACATCCCACCCATCAGCGTAGCAAGGCTCCCATTTCTCCATGGCCGGTCCTGCATTTCTGGTTTGGACACTTTTTTCCGCATGGCCCTTTTGCCCGCTGGGAAGCGAGACTTCTTTGGAGCGCTGATTGGCCTTTCCAGGTTGCTTGGTTGGCCAAAAAGGGCGTATGCGTTTTTTCCTGAATATATTCAGGAAAAAACGCATACGCCCTTTTTGGCCAAGGGCATCATTGTCCACGTTTTGCCGCTTTTCATGTGCTTTCAAGGCGATTCGAATCTACCTCCTGAAATCTGTTTCCTGCAATTCTGCCTTGCTTTCAAAGCCTCTTCGTTGCCTTCCCTTAATATATTTGTGGACGAGAGGTATCATTTAAAACTCTGCAGGTTTGTGAATTGCAGGGCCCCTGAGCTCCATTTTTCAACTCGCTTTTTTGGGAGCTGGCCGCAAAAGCGCAGGATTGCTTCAGGCCCTCTTCTGGTTCTGGGGGGCAGGCTGAGCTTGTGCTTAATTCTTCTTCCTGATGGGAAAATAGAGTGACCTGTGCCTGTCCCAACACCTAGAGCTAGTCTCTCATTGGTTCCCCCTCTTCCCGTTCATCCTCAGGACAAATTGCAACCTGTACGGAACAGGAGGTTAAAGGTGCTGATTCTCCAAGGAGGGAGATGGCTAGTAAATCGGCTGGAATGGCGAACCCGAGCAAAGGAGATGAGAAATGAGGTGCGTTTTAGAAACCTTTCCCGATCACACGGTGTACCATCTTCTGGGTTTCTCATGCCTGTTTTCGACGTAGGAAGATGCCCTTGAACCTGGAGATTTGGGACCCATGGGATGGGTACCATGCAGTATTACTTGAAAGGGTCTGCGTTGGCTCACCAAACCTCACCGAACCTCTCAGCCCCAAGAGTGTCCACCCTTATGTCTCAATCAGCTGTGGGTCTAGATATGGTCAATCCAGGTTGCATCACAGCCCCTGAACGAATTTTGTAAGAATTTCTCTCTCTTTCACTGTCTTTGTTTCACGGGTTTTGAAGAGTAATTTATTTTTATAATGGGGTTTAGCTGCTTTTCACGGCTGTGTTTATGCCGCTTTACACCCCCTTGACTCACTTACAGAGAGATATCAATACATAGGTTTGAAGATTCTTACTAGTCAGATATATTCTTGTGCGGTGAATAAGGGGTGTTGAGTCCAGTTCACTGAAAAAGGAATAGGTCTTGTCTCTTACATATTGGGTTTATGGAACGGTATCGGAGCTAATTTGAAACCCTTGTTTTATGCATCACCCCACCTCCCCTTTCCCGTTCAGCAGCCATAGTGTGTTTTCTAAACGTGTGACTCTGTTCTGTTTTGTAATTCATTTCAAGTGTAGCGGTTTTTACATTCCCTCTCTAAGTGATATCTTAGGATAAGTGTCTTTTTCTGTGTGACTTATTTCACTTAGAATCGTCGTACCTAAATCCACTCATCGTGCTGCTACTAGCCTTATGAGGTTGATTTCATGGCTGAGTGATATTCCATTGTACATGAGGACCCCAACTTCTTTATCCATTTTTCTCTTTCCTAGGATATTTAAGGTGTAATGAAGTGGGGGTTCTTGTCAACAGAGCAGCCCTAAACTTTGGGGTGCCTGTGTCTTGCTGATTTTTATTTTTCCCAATTTATACGCCCATGAGTGGAAGTGCCCTATGCTTTCCAAGCTGTGTTTTTTAGATGTTTCAGAACACACTGTACACTTCTCCGGAGTGGCTGTTGGCAATTTACATCCCACCCATCAGCGTAGCAAGGCTCCCATTTCTCCATGGCCGGTCCTGCATTTCTGGCTTGGACACTTTTTTCCGCATGGCCCTTTTGCCCGCTGGGAAGCGAGACTTCTTTGGAGCGCTGATTGGCCTTTCCAGGTTGCTTGGTTGGCCAAAAAGGGCGTATGCGTTTTTTCCTGAATATATTCAGGAAAAAACGCATACGCCCTTTTTGGCCAAGGGCATCATTGTCCACGTTTTGCCGCTTTTCATGTGCTTTCAAGGCGATTCGAATCTACCTCCTGAAATCTGTTTCCTGCAATTCTGCCTTGCTTTCAAAGCCTCTTCGTTGCCTTCCCTTAATATATTTGTGGACGAGAGGTATCATTTAAAACTCTGCAGGTTTGTGAATTGCAGTGCCCCTGAGCTCCATTTTTCAACTCGCTTTTTTGGGAGCTGGCCGCAAAAGTGCAGGATTGCTTCAGGCCCTCTTCTGGTTCTGGGGGGCAGGCTGAGCTTGTGCTTAATTCTTCTTCCTGATGGGAAAATAGAGTGACCTGTGCCTGTCCCAACACCTAGAGCTAGTCTCTCATTGGTTCCCCCTCTTCCCGTTCATCCTCAGGACAAATTGCAACCTGTACGGAACAGGAGGTTAAAGGTGCTGATTCTCCAAGGAGGGAGATGGCTAGTAAATCGGCTGGAATGGCGAACCCGAGCAAAGGAGATGAGAAATGAGGTGCGTTTTAGAAACCTTTCCCGATCACACGGTGTACCATCTTCTGGGTTTCTCATGCCTGTTTTCGACGTAGGAAGATGCCCTTGAACCTGGAGATTTGGGACCCATGGGATGGGTACCATGCAGTATTACTTGAAAGGGTCTGCGTTGGCTCACCCAACCTCACCGAACCTCTCAGCCCCAAGAGTGTCCACCCTTATGTCTCAATCAGCTGTGGGTCTAGATATGGTCAATCCAGGTTGCATCACAGCCCCTGAACGAATTTTGTAAGAATTTCTCTCTCTTTCACTGTCTTTGTTTCACGGGTTTTGAAGAGTAATTTATTTTTATAATGGGGTTTAGCTGCTTTTCACGGCTGTGTTTATGCCGCTTTACACCCCCTTGACTCACTTACAGAGAGATATCAATACATAGGTTTGAAGATTCTTACTAGTCAGATATATTCTTGTGCGGTGAATAAGGGGTGTTGAGTCCAGTTCACTGAAAAAGGAATAGGTCTTGTCTCTTACATATTGGGTTTATGGAACGGTATCGGAGCTAATTTGAAACCCTTGTTTTATGCATCACCCCACCTCCCCTTTCCCGTTCAGCAGCCATAGTGTGTTTTCTAAACGTGTGACTCTGTTCTGTTTTGTAATTCATTTCAAGTGTAGCGGTTTTTACATTCCCTCTCTAAGTGATATCTTAGGATAAGTGTCTTTTTCTGTGTGACTTATTTCACTTAGAATCGTCGTACCTAAATCCACTCATCGTGCTGCTACTAGCCTTATGAGGTTGATTTCATGGCTGAGTGATATTCCATTGTACATGAGGACCCCAACTTCTTTATCCATTTTTCTCTTTCCTAGGATATTTAAGGTGTAATGAAGTGGGGGTTCTTGTCAACAGAGCAGCCCTAAACTTTGGGGTGCCTGTGTCTTGCTGATTTTTAGTTTTCCCAATTTATACGCCCATGAGTGGAAGTGCCCTATGCTCTCCGAGCTGTGTTTTTTAGATGTTTCAGAACACACCGTACACTTCTCCGGAGTGGCTGTTGGCAATTTACATCCCACCCATCAGCGTAGCAAGGCTCCCATTTCTCCATGGCCGGTCCTGCATTTCTGGCTTGGACACTTTTTTCCGCATGGCCCTTTTGCCCGCTGGGAAGCGAGACTTCTTTGGAGCGCTGATTGGCCTTTCCAGGTTGCTTGGTTGGCCAAAAAGGGCGTATGCGTTTTTTCCTGAATATATTCAGGAAAAAACGCATACGCCCTTTTTGGCCAAGGGCATCATTGTCCACGTTTTGCCGCTTTTCATGTGCTTTCAAGGCGATTCGAATCTACCTCCTGAAATCTGTTTCCTGCAATTCTGCCTTGCTTTCAAAGCCTCTTCGTTGCCTTCCCTTAATATATTTGTGGACGAGAGGTATCATTTAAAACTCTGCAGGTTTGTGAATTGCAGTGCCCCTGAGCTCCATTTTTCAACTCGCTTTTTTGGGAGCTGGCCGCAAAAGCGCAGGATTGCTTCAGGCCCTCTTCTGGTTCTGGGGGGCAGGCTGAGCTTGTGCTTAATTCTTCTTCCTGATGGGAAAATAGAGTGACCTGTGCCTGTCCCAACACCTAGAGCTAGTCTCTCATTGGTTCCCCCTCTTCCCGTTCATCCTCAGGACAAATTGCAACCTGTACGGAACAGGAGGTTAAAGGTGCTGATTCTCCAAGGAGGGAGATGGCTAGTAAATCGGCTGGAATGGCGAACCCGAGCAAAGGAGATGAGAAATGAGGTGCGTTTTAGAAACCTTTCCCGATCACACGGTGTACCATCTTCTGGGTTTCTCATGCCTGTTTTCGACGTAGGAAGATGCCCTTGAACCTGGAGATTTGGGACCCATGGGATGGGTACCATGCAGTATTACTTGAAAGGGTCTGCGTTGGCTCACCCAACCTCACCGAACCTCTCAGCCCCAAGAGTGTCCACCCTTATGTCTCAATCAGCTGTGGGTCTAGATATGGTCAATCCAGGTTGCATCACAGCCCCTGAACGAATTTTGTAAGAATTTCTCTCTCTTTCACTGTCTTTGTTTCACGGGTTTTGAAAAGTAATTTATTTTTATAATGGGGTTTAGCTGCTTTTCACGGCTGTGTTTATGCCGCTTTACACCCCCTTGACTCACTTACAGAGAGATATCAATACATAGGTTTGAAGATTCTTACTAGTCAGATATATTCTTGTGCGGTGAATAGGGGGTGTTGAGTCCAGTTCACTGAAAAAGGAATAGGTCTTGTCTCTTACATATTGGGTTTATGGAACGGTATCGGAGCAAATTTGAAACCCTTGTTTTATGCATCACCCCACCTCACCTTTCCCGTTCAGCAGCCATAGTGTGTTTCCTAAACGTGTGACTCTCTTCTGTTTTGCAATTCAGTTCAAGTGTAGCGGTTTTTACATTCCCTCTCTAAGTGATATCTTATGATAAGTGTCTTTTCTGTGTGACTTATTTCACTTAGAATCGTCGTACCTAAATCCACTCATCGTGCTGCTACTAGCCTTATGACGTGGATTTCATGGCTGAGTGATATTCCATTGTACATGAGGACCCCAACTTCTTTATCCATTTTTCTCTTTCCTAGGATATTTAAGGTGTAATGAAGTGGGGGTTCTTGTCAACAGAGCAGCCCTAAACTTTGGGGTGCCTGTGTCTTGCTGATTTTTAGTTTTCCCAATTTATACGCCCATGAGTGGAAGTGCCCTATGCTCTCCAAGCTGTGTTTTTTAGATGTTTCAGAACACACCGTACACTTCTCCGGAGTGGCTGTTGGCAATTTACATCCCACCCATCAGCGTAGCAAGGCTCCCATTTCTCCATGGCCGGTCCTGCATTTCTGGTTTGGACACTTTTTTCCGCATGGCCCTTTTGCCCGCTGGGAAGCGAGACTTCTTTGGAGCGCTGATTGGCCTTTCCAGGTTGCTTGGTTGGCCAAAAAGGGCGTATGCGTTTTTTCCTGAATATATTCAGGAAAAAACGCATACGCCCTTTTTGGCCAAGGGCATCATTGTCCACGTTTTGCCGCTTTTCATGTGCTTTCAAGGCGATTCGAATCTACCTCCTGAAATCTGTTTCCTGCAATTCTGCCTTGCTTTCAAAGCCTCTTCGTTGCCTTCCCTTAATATATTTGTGGACGAGAGGTATCATTTAAAACTCTGCAGGTTTGTGAATTGCAGGGCCCCTGAGCTCCATTTTTCAACTCGCTTTTTTGGGAGCTGGCCGCAAAAGCGCAGGATTGCTTCAGGCCCTCTTCTGGTTCTGGGGGGCAGGCTGAGCTTGTGCTTAATTCTTCTTCCTGATGGGAAAATAGAGTGACCTGTGCCTGTCCCAACACCTAGAGCTAGTCTCTCATTGGTTCCCCCTCTTCCCGTTCATCCTCAGGACAAATTGCAACCTGTACGGAACAGGAGGTTAAAGGTGCTGATTCTCCAAGGAGGGAGATGGCTAGTAAATCGGCTGGAATGGCGAACCCGAGCAAAGGAGATGAGAAATGAGGTGCGTTTTAGAAACCTTTCCCGATCACACGGTGTACCATCTTCTGGGTTTCTCATGCCTGTTTTCGACGTAGGAAGATGCCCTTGAACCTGGAGATTTGGGACCCATGGGATGGGTACCATGCAGTATTACTTGAAAGGGTCTGCGTTGGCTCACCCAACCTCACCGAACCTCTCAGCCCCAAGAGTGTCCACCCTTATGTCTCAATCAGCTGTGGGTCTAGATATGGTCAATCCAGGTTGCATCACAGCCCCTGAACGAATTTTGTAAGAATTTCTCTCTCTTTCACTGTCTTTGTTTCACGGGTTTTGAAGAGTAATTTATTTTTATAATGGGGTTTAGCTGCTTTTCACGGCTGTGTTTATGCCGCTTTACACCCCCTTGACTCACTTACAGAGAGATATCAATACATAGGTTTGAAGATTCTTACTAGTCAGATATATTCTTGTGCGGTGAATAAGGGGTGTTGAGTCCAGTTCACTGAAAAAGGAATAGGTCTTGTCTCTTACATATTGGGTTTATGGAACGGTATCGGAGCTAATTTGAAACCCTTGTTTTATGCATCACCCCACCTCCCCTTTCCCGTTCAGCAGCCATAGTGTGTTTTCTAAACGTGTGACTCTGTTCTGTTTTGTAATTCATTTCAAGTGTAGCGGTTTTTACATTCCCTCTCTAAGTGATATCTTAGGATAAGTGTCTTTTTCTGTGTGACTTATTTCACTTAGAATCGTCGTACCTAAATCCACTCATCGTGCTGCTACTAGCCTTATGAGGTTGATTTCATGGCTGAGTGATATTCCATTGTACATGAGGACCCCAACTTCTTTATCCATTTTTCTCTTTCCTAGGATATTTAAGGTGTAATGAAGTGGGGGTTCTTGTCAACAGAGCAGCCCTAAACTTTGGGGTGCCTGTGTCTTGCTGATTTTTATTTTTCCCAATTTATACGCCCATGAGTGGAAGTGCCCTATGCTTTCCAAGCTGTGTTTTTTAGATGTTTCAGAACACACCGTACACTTCTCCGGAGTGGCTGTTGGCAATTTACATCCCACCCATCAGCGTAGCAAGGCTCCCATTTCTCCATGGCCGGTCCTGCATTTCTGGCTTGGACACTTTTTTCCGCATGGCCCTTTTGCCCGCTGGGAAGCGAGACTTCTTTGGAGCGCTGATTGGCCTTTCCAGGTTGCTTGGTTGGCCAAAAAGGGCGTATGCGTTTTTTCCTGAATATATTCAGGAAAAAACGCATACGCCCTTTTTGGCCAAGGGCATCATTGTCCACGTTTTGCCGCTTTTCATGTGCTTTCAAGGCGATTCGAATCTACCTCCTGAAATCTGTTTCCTGCAATTCTGCCTTGCTTTCAAAGCCTCTTCGTTGCCTTCCCTTAATATATTTGTGGACGAGAGGTATCATTTAAAACTCTGCAGGTTTGTGAATTGCAGTGCCCCTGAGCTCCATTTTTCAACTCGCTTTTTTGGGAGCTGGCCGCAAAAGTGCAGGATTGCTTCAGGCCCTCTTCTGGTTCTGGGGGGCAGGCTGAGCTTGTGCTTAATTCTTCTTCCTGATGGGAAAATAGAGTGACCTGTGCCTGTCCCAACACCTAGAGCTAGTCTCTCATTGGTTCCCCCTCTTCCCGTTCATCCTCAGGACAAATTGCAACCTGTACGGAACAGGAGGTTAAAGGTGCTGATTCTCCAAGGAGGGAGATGGCTAGTAAATCGGCTGGAATGGCGAACCCGAGCAAAGGAGATGAGAAATGAGGTGCGTTTTAGAAACCTTTCCCGATCACACGGTGTACCATCTTCTGGGTTTCTCATGCCTGTTTTCGACGTAGGAAGATGCCCTTGAACCTGGAGATTTGGGACCCATGGGATGGGTACCATGCAGTATTACTTGAAAGGGTCTGCGTTGGCTCACCCAACCTCACCGAACCTCTCAGCCCCAAGAGTGTCCACCCTTATGTCTCAATCAGCTGTGGGTCTAGATATGGTCAATCCAGGTTGCATCACAGCCCCTGAACGAATTTTGTAAGAATTTCTCTCTCTTTCACTGTCTTTGTTTCACGGGTTTTGAAGAGTAATTTATTTTTATAATGGGGTTTAGCTGCTTTTCACGGCTGTGTTTATGCCGCTTTACACCCCCTTGACTCACTTACAGAGAGATATCAATACATAGGTTTGAAGATTCTTACTAGTCAGATATATTCTTGTGCGGTGAATAAGGGGTGTTGAGTCCAGTTCACTGAAAAAGGAATAGGTCTTGTCTCTTACATATTGGGTTTATGGAACGGTATCGGAGCTAATTTGAAACCCTTGTTTTATGCATCACCCCACCTCCCCTTTCCCGTTCAGCAGCCATAGTGTGTTTTCTAAACGTGTGACTCTGTTCTGTTTTGTAATTCATTTCAAGTGTAGCGGTTTTTACATTCCCTCTCTAAGTGATATCTTAGGATAAGTGTCTTTTTCTGTGTGACTTATTTCACTTAGAATCGTCGTACCTAAATCCACTCATCGTGCTGCTACTAGCCTTATGACGTTGATTTCATGGCTGAGTGATATTCCATTGTACATGAGGACCCCAACTTCTTTATCCATTTTTCTCTTTCCTAGGATATTTAAGGTGTAATGAAGTGGGGGTTCTTGTCAACAGAGCAGCCCTAAACTTTGGGGTGCCTGTGTCTTGCTGATTTTTAGTTTTCCCAATTTATACGCCCATGAGTGGAAGTGCCCTATGCTCTCCGAGCTGTGTTTTTTAGATGTTTCAGAACACACCGTACACTTCTCCGGAGTGGCTGTTGGCAATTTACATCCCACCCATCAGCGTAGCAAGGCTCCCATTTCTCCATGGCCGGTCCTGCATTTCTGGCTTGGACACTTTTTTCCGCATGGCCCTTTTGCCCGCTGGGAAGCGAGACTTCTTTGGAGCGCTGATTGGCCTTTCCAGGTTGCTTGGTTGGCCAAAAAGGGCGTATGCGTTTTTTCCTGAATATATTCAGGAAAAACGCATACGCCCTTTTTGGCCAAGGGCATCATTGTCCACGTTTTGCCCGCTTTTCATGTGCTTTCAAGGCGATTCGAATCTACCTCCTGAAATCTGTTTCCTGCAATTCTGCCTTGCTTTCAAAGCCTCTTCGTTGCCTTCCCTTAATATATTTGTGGACGAGAGGTATCATTTAAAACTCTGCAGGTTTGTGAATTGCAGTGCCCCTGAGCTCCATTTTTTCAACTCGCTTTTTGGGAGCTGGCCGCAAAAGCGCAGGATTGCTTCAGGCCCTCTTCTGGTTCTGGGGGGCAGGCTGAGCTTGTGCTTAATTCTTCTTCCTGATGGGGAAAATAGAGTGACCTGTGCCTGTCCCAACACCTAGAGCTAGTCTCTCATTGGTTCCCCCTCTTCCCGTTCATCCTCAGGACAAATTTGCAACCTGTACGGGAACAGGAGGTTAAAGGTGCTGATTCTCCAAGGAGGGAGATGGCTAGTAAATCGGCTGGAATGGCGAACCCGAGCAAAGGAGATGAGAAATGAGGTGCGTTTTAGAAACCTTTCCCGATCACACGGTGTACCATCTTCCTGGGTTTCTCATGCCTGTTTTCGACGTAGGAAGATGCCCTTGAACCTGGAGATTTGGGACCCATGGGATGGGTACCATGCAGTATTACTTGAAAGGGTCTGCGTTGGCTCACCCAACCTCACCGAACCTCTCAGCCCCAAGAGTGTCCACCCTTATGTCTCAATCAGCTGTTGGGTCTAGAGTATGGTCAATCCAGGTTGCATCACAGCCCCGAACGAATTTTGTAAGAATTTCTCTCTCTTTCACTGTCTTTGTTTCACGGGTTTTGAAAAGTAATTTATTTTTATAATGGGGTTTAGCTGCTTTTCACGGCTGTGTTTATGCCGCTTTACACCCCCTTGACTCACTTACAGAGAGATATCAATACATAGGTTTGAAGATTCTTACTAGTCAGATATATTCCTTGTGTGGTGAATAGGGGGTGTTGAGTCCAGTTCACTGAAAAAGGAATAGGTCTTGTCTCTTACATATTGGGTTTATGGAACGGTATCGGAGCTAATTTGAAACCCTGTTTTATTGCATCACCCCACCTCACCTTTCCCGTTCAGCAGCCATAGTGTGTTTCCTAAACGTGTGACTCTGTTCTGTTTTGTAATTCAGTTCAAGTGTAGCGGTTTTTACATTCCCCTCTCTAAGTGATATCTTAGGATAGTGTCTTTTTCTGTGTGACCTTATTTCACTTAGAATCGTCGTACCTAAATCCACTCATCGTGCTGCTACTAGCCTTATGGACGTTGATTCATGGCTGAGTGATATTCCATTGTACATGAGGACCCCAACTTCTTTATCCATTTTTCTCTTTCCTAGGATATTTAAGGTGTAATGAAGTGGGGGTTCTTGTCAACAGAGCAGCCCTAAACTTTGGGGTGCCTGTGTCTTGCTGATTTTTAGTTTTCCCAATTTATACGCCCATGAGTGGAAGTGCCCTATGCTCTCCAAGCTGTGTTTTTTTAGATGTTTCAGAACACACCGTACACTTCTCCGGAGTGGCTGTTGGCAATTTACATCCCACCCATCAGCGTAGCAAGGCTCCCATTTCTCCATGGCCGGTCCCTGCATTTCTGGTTTGGACACTTTTTTCCGGCATGGCCCCTTTTGCCCGCTGGGAAGCGAGACTTCTTTGGAGCGCTGATTGGCCTTTCCAGGTTGCTTGGTTGGCCAAAAAGGGCGTATGCGTTTTTTCCTGAATATATTCAGGAAAAAACGCATACGCCCTTTTTTGGCCAAGGGCATCATTGTCCACGTTTTGCCGCTTTTCATGTGCTTTCAAGGCGATTCGAATCTACCTCCTGAAATCTGTTTCCTGCAATTCTGCCTTGCTTTCAAAGCCTCTTCGTTGCCTTCCCTTAATATATTTGTGGACGAGAGGTATCATTTAAAACTCTGCAGGTTTGTGAATTGCAGTGCCCCTGAGCTCCATTTTTCAACTCGCTTTTTTGGGAGCTGGCCGCAAAAGCGCAGGATTGCTTCAGGCCCTCTTCTGGTTCTGGGGGGCAGGCTGAGCTTGTGCTTAATTCTTCTTCCTGATGGGAAAATAGAGTGACCTGTGCCTGTCCCAACACCTAGAGCTAGTCTCTCATTGGTTCCCCCTCTTCCCGTTCATCCTCAGGACAAATTGCAACCTGTACGGAACAGGAGGTTAAAGGTGCTGATTCTCCACGGAGGGAGATGGCTAGTAAATCGGCTGGAATGGCGAACCCGAGCAAAGGAGATGAGAAATGAGGTGCCGTTTTAGAAACCTTTCCCGATCACACGGTGTACCATCTTCTGGGTTTCTCATGCCTGTTTTCGACGTAGAAGATGCCCTTGAACCTGGAGATTTGGGACCCATGGGATGGGTACCATGCAGTATTACTCTTGAAAGGGTCCTGCGTTGGCTCACCCAACCTCACCGAACCTCTCAGCCCCAAGAGTGTCCACCTTATGTCTCAATCAGCTGTGGGTCTAGATATGGTCAATCCAGGTTGCATCACAGCCCCTGAACGAATTTTGTAAGAATTTCTCTCTCTTTCAACTGTCTTTGTTTCACGGGTTTTGAAAAGTAATTTATTTTTATAATGGGGTTTAGCTGCTTTTCACGGCTGTGTTTATGCCGCTTTACACCCCCTTGACTCACTTACAGAGAGATATCAATACATAGGTTTGAAGATTCTTACTAGTCAGATATATTCTTGTGCGGTGAATAGGGGGTGTTGAGTCCAGTTCACTGAAAAAGGAATAGGTCTTGTCTCTTACATATTGGGTTTATGGAACGGTATCGGAGCTAATTTGAAACCCTTGTTTATATGCATCACCCCACCTCACCTTTCCCGTTCAGCAGCCATAGTGTGTTTCCTAAACGTGTGACTCTGTTCTGTTTTGTAATTCAGTTCAAGTGTAGCGGTTCTTTACATTCCCTCTCTAAGTGATATCTTATGATAAGTGTCTTTTTCTGTGTGACTTATTTCACTTAGAATCGTCGTACCTAAATCCACTCATCGTGCTGCTACTAGCCTTATGACGTTGATTTCTGGCTGAGTGATATTCCATTGTACATGAGGACCCCAACTTCTTTATCCATTTTTCTCTTTCCTAGGATATTTAAGGTGTAATGAAGTGGGGGTTCTTGTCAACAGAGCAGCCCTAAACTTTGGGGTGCCTGTGTCTTGCTGATTTTTAGTTTTCCCAATTTATACGCCCATGAGTGGAAGTGCCCTATGCTCTCCAAAGCTGTGTTTTTAGATGTTTCAGAACACACCGTACACTTCTCCGGAGTGGCTGTTGGCAATTTACATCCCACCCATCAGCGTAGCAAGGCTCCCATTTCTCCATGGCCGGATCCTGCATTTCTGGTTTGGGACACTTTTTTTTCCGCATGGCCCTTTTGCCCGGCTGGGAAGCGAGACTTCTTTGGAGCGCTGATTGGCCTTTCCAGGTTGCTTGGTTGGCCAAAAAGGGCGTATGCGTTTTTTCCTGAATATATTCAGGAAAAAACGCATTACGCCCTTTTTGGCCAAGGGCATCATTGTCCACGTTTTGCCGCTTTTTCATGTGCTTTCAAGGCGATTCGAATCTACCTCCTGAAATCTGTTTCCTGCAATTCTGCCTTGCTTTCAAAGCCTCTTCGTTGCCTTCCCTTAATATATTTGTGGACGAGAGGTATCATTTAAAACTCTGCAGGTTTGTGAATTGCAGTGCCCCTGAGCTCCATTTTTCAACTCGCTTTTTGGGAGCTGGCCGCAAAAGCGCAGGATTGCTTCAGGCCCTCTTCTGGTTCTGGGGGGCAGGCTGAGCTTGTGCTTAATTCTTCTTCCTGATGGGAAAATAGAGTGACCTGTGCCTGTCCCAACACCTAGAGCTAGTCTCTCATTGGTTCCCCCTCTTCCCGTTCATCCTCAGGACAAATTGCAACCTGTACGGAACAGGAGTTAAAGGTGCTGATTCTCCAAGGAGGGAGATGGCTAGTAAATCGGCTGGAATGGCGAACCCGAGCAAAGGAGATGAGAAATGAGGTGCGTTTTAGAAACCTTTCCCGATCACACGGTGTACCATCTTCTGGGTTTCTCATGCCTGTTTTCGACGTAGGAAGATGCCCTTGAACCTGGAGATTAGGGACCCATGGGATGGGTACCATGCAGTATTACTTGAAGGGTCTGCGTTGGCTCACCCAACCTCACCGAACCTCTCAGCCCCAAGAGTGTCCACCCTTATGTCTCAATCAGCTGTGGGTCTAGATATGGTCAATCCAGGTTGCATCACAGCCCCTGAACGAATTTTGTAAGAATTTCTCTCTCTTTCACTGTCTTTGTTTCACGGGTTTTGAAAAGTAATTTATTTTTATAATGGGGTTT